>NC_087202.1:144840241-144886933 GCF_015104395.2 Macrobrachium nipponense | reverse complement strand
CATTGCTATGCCTGAGCAATAGGGTGAGCCTGCATAAAATGTTACATGGGGAGAGAGAGAGAGAGAGAGAGAGAGAGAGAGAGAGAGAGAGAGAGAGAGATTGATTTTGTCTAGCTCTCTCTTACAGTCTTCCACACTGTTGCTGTTTACAACTTCTGGTGGCAGTTTATTCCATGTGTCACAGATGTTGTATGGAAAGAAGTTCTCACGATGATGTGTTGTATCTCTTCAGTTCTAGTTTAGATCCATTATTTCTTTTGGGTTTTTCATTTTACGTGAATAGGTTACTGTCTACTTTTGTTATGCCTTTTAGTATTTTGAATGTTTCTATTAGTCGTCGTGTTTCTAAGCCATACATGTTCAGGCTCTGTAGTCGTCTTTGGTAACCTATTTGCCTGATGGATGGAATTAACTTTGTGGATCTTGCTTGTACTCCTAATTAATTCATGCCCTCTCTTTGTATTGGTAACCTAAACTGTACTGCATATTCAAGATGAGGTCTAAGTATTGATGTGTAGAGCTGCCACACTGTTTCCTCGTTTCTGTATTTGAATTGCCTCTTTGTATATCCCATTAGTTTCTGTGCCTTTTTTTCAGGTTTTATTCACCGTTTTGTGGATTTTAAGTCCTTAAGAATAATGACTCCAAGGTCCTCTTCTTGTTCCACTCTATTTATGTCGTTCCCAAGCAGCATGTAGTTGGAGTGAGAGTTATGTGTCCATATTTGCAACACTTTACACTTATCAAGTTAAAGGCATTTGCCATCTTTTGACCACTCTCCTATTTTCCTTAGATCATTTCTTAAACTTTCAACTGTATTTGTGTCGGCTGCATTTACATCTAGTTTGGTGTCATCTGCAAATTTGGTCATCCTGCTAATTAAGCCTACATTAATGTTAGGTGTAATTCAAAATCAAGATTGGGCCAAGGACAGAACCCTGAGGAACTCCGGCTGTCACATCTGCCCATTCTGATTTTTCACCGTTTATTACGACTCTCTGCTTTCTATTAGTTAGCCAGTCTTCGATCCAGTCTGCTATTTCTCCTACAATTCCTAAAGCTGTAACTTTTGTCATTAGTTTCTTGTGTGGAACTTTGTCAAAGGCCTTTTGGAAATCTAAGTAGAGTACATGTATTGCTCTACTACTGTCGTAAATACCAAGCATGTTATGAAAAAATCCGAGGTTTCATGGGCAAGATCTGTTTTGTCTGAAGCCGTGTTGACTATTTTACAACAGGTTTTTTTCTATCAATGTGATCCACAATTTGACCTGCAATAACGGATTCGAAAATCTTTTCAAAGGGACAGACGTTAGACAGACTGGTGTATAATTTCCTGGCTCTTCTCTTGGACCTTCGTAGACTTGGGGTACGTTACTTAGTGTCCATCCTTTAGGTGCCTTTCGTTATGCTGAAGATTTCCTGTAGAGTTTGTATAGGTGGGGAACTATCTCCTCTTTTAACTCTTTTATATCTCTTGGATTAATCCCATCCGTGCCAGGATATTTGAACTTTTTAATTTCTTCTATTTTGTTATTGATGTCATCTTTTGTAAATATTATGTTGTCTAGTGGTTCTGCACCTTCATATTGAATTGCTGTTCTGGATTGAGGCAGTGCCTTCAATTGTGAAAACACTGGTAAAAAGATTATTCCATAACTCTGCTTTTTCCAAGTCTGAATTCACTAGTTTTCCTCTAAGGGACTTTTCTTAATTGGTGCAACCCTCTTATCCTCATTTATCTTTGTATTTCTTACTATTTGTCCACCATTCCACCGAGGAGAGAGAGAGAGAGAGAGAGAGAGAGAGAGAGAGAGAGAGAGAGATGTACAGTGAGTGCTATGGCTATCATTCATATACCGCACACATGGGAAAATAATGAATATTACAGAGAGAGAAAGAGAGAGAGAGAGTGTTAGAGTTCTCTAGTTGCCAAGTCATCAGATTTTTATTTGACCTACCCCGCTAATTTTATTTTGCTCTACATCCTTCTACTCCGGAACTTAGACTGTTTAGTCTTTTGGTGATGGAATAATTCCCTGAGGTCTGCCTTATTGGTGTGTTTCTCTGAAGCCAGAATCCTTCTGGGTCACATTCTGAATCCCTTCAGTCTTTCTTTGACGCTATCGGTTCCACCAGCCGTCCGCCACAGGCGTTTTTTCTCTTTTTAATTTGTTTCCTCTCGAGTTATAATATATAGGATTTTCATATCCTCAGAAATGATGTAAATCAAACCAAACCCTACCCGCCAACCCCCACCAGGATGTACTCCTTACCCTAATGCTTTTAGTCTATGATTAAAATTCTCTTTTCTCACAGAATTCAGAATTTCGTGGTGTGTCTGTTCTCCTCTTTCGTTCTGATTCGCTAATCTCTTCATTAAACAGATAATGGTGCTGAGTTATTTTGAAGGACAGTAGACACTTATAAAGAGAGTGAATAGATGACGGTTTTTCATACGGCTTCGTTAAATATTTTATGAATTTGAACAGCAAGTATGGCACTCCACGATTATACCGATATATACTGTTTTTTTTTTTACATGTTTTTAAACCCCTTTTTAAAATAGCGGTAATACAGTTCATTTGTATTTTCATGAGATTAACTACAATGACTCATTTTAATTCCTATCATAGCACTATTGATGCATGCCGGCTTAAACATTCTATTATATATTTGAAAACGTTATCTTTTGTGCATTTGTTCCACTCTCTTTGTCAGTACAACGAAAGTTTAATGAATATTCAGCTTTTGCAGCGTCCATTTCTGTTTCATTTCCGCGCACTTTGATGTCATGGGTGTGCTTTTCCAATATGTCACAAACGTTCAGTTCTGATAAGGTAATATATATCACAAATAAAAAGAGCTATGAATAGATTGCCAGAGAATTTTTCTTTTGGGTACGAGAGAATAAAAAAAAGTAATATTGTACATTCTTCTAATACAACACAATTCTGCACCTAATGGAGAATGGAGAATGTCTTGAGCACAAATGCTTTCAGCATCCCCTCAATCACCCCCTCCAGGATCAGAGTGATGAACAATGGAAGGTTTCAAGGGAAGCCTCTTTTTCTTGGCTTGGCTTCTGTCCTCCTCTTCAGTGACTGAGGCTCGTCCATCTTGTGGTGTGATGACAATCTCTGTTTCATTGGCAGAAACACGCCGTTAATTCTAGTCTTGCCTTTTCTGCTGGAGTGTCATAATACGTTCATTTGGTTTGCAAAATACAGTGTCAATGTTGCCAGTGAACTGTAAGACCAGCAAGCAACTACTAGCAAGAATTAAGATAGAGCTTGACAAGTCATCATCAATAATTTCACTTAATCTCTTCATATCTATAACATTGAATTCTTTGAGATCGCGCGTCCTAACTGTAGCAAGCGAATGAGCGAATGCTATTAAGTTTGAAAATATGAGGCATTAGGGGTTTTATTACATTAATTATAATGAAGTAATTCTAGTGAACATATCCATTTAAAATAGGAAGAAAAGTAACGTTCAGAAATATTGTAATAAATAGTCGCTGCAAAACATCATTTTTGTAACTTAACCCTCTTACGCCCGATTGGACGTATTAAACGTCGAGTCAAAATGTCTCCCGTATGCTGATTGGACGTATCATACGTCGGCTCAAAAAAGTTTTTTTTTTAAAAATTCGCGGAAAAAAATAACTTTGGGGGGTATATTTTGGCATACCATCCGAAAACACTTTTGTATCACGCGCCTTGGGGGATGCTGGGAGTTCACGGATCAAGGCGTTGTTTTGTTTACAATCGCTACGCAGGCGCGCAAGCGCGAATTTCTTTCTTATCGCACTAAAAGTATCAGTGAACACATCTCGGAAATTATTTCGTCACTTTGACATAATTATTGCACCATTTTAAATTATCCTTTACATGAAGTATTATATATGAAATGTGCGCAATTTCATGCACAATACAACTAAAAAATACTCATGATTGTAGCTTTTATCAATTTTGAAATATTTTCATATAAATAACGATAAGTGCAAAAATTTCAACCTTCGGTCAACTTTGACTCTACAGAAATGGTCGAGAAAACGCAAAATTGTAAGCTAAAAATTCTTATATATGTAATATTCAATCATTTGCCTTCATTTGCAACAAATTGGACGTCTCTAGCACAATATTTCGATTTATGGTGAATTTATGAAAAACCTTTTTCCTTACGTTCGTGCGATAACTCTTCCGATAAATTTTTTCGTGCGATTGTCCTAATGTTTGCACCCTTTTAAAATTTGCCGTTACATAAAGTTTTATATATGGAAATGTGCGCAATTTCATGCACAATACAACAAAAAAACAACCCATGGTTGTAGCTTTTATCAGTTTGAAATATTTTCATATAAATAACGTTAAGTGCAAAAATTTCAACTTTCGGTCAGCTTTGACTCTACCGAAATGGTCGAAAAAACGCAATTGTAAGCTAAAACTCTTATATTCTAGTAATATTCAATCATTTACCTTCATTTTGCAACGACTTTGAAGTCTCTACCACAATATTTCGATTTATGGTGAATTTATGAAAAAAAAAAAATTACGTTCGCGCGGTAACTCTTCCGAAAAAATCAGAATTTTTTTGTGCGATTGTCGAAATGTTTGCACCATTTAAAATTAGCTGTTACATAAAGTTTTATTATATGAAAATGTGCGCTATTTCATGTAGAATACAACTAAAAATGATTGAAGGTTGTAGCTTTTCTCTTTTTTTTCGAAATATTTGCATATAAATCACGATTAAATAGAAAAAAAAAACACGTTCGGTCAAATTTGACTCTACCGAAATAGTTGAAAAACGCAATTGTAAGCTAAAACTCTTACGGCCTAGTAATATTCCGTCATTTTTCTTCATTTTGAAACAAATTTGAAGTCTCTAAAACAATATTGTGATTTATGGTGAATTTTTGAAAAATATATTTACCTCACGCGCGCGCCGATTCGCGGCCGCAAGTCTCCGAACTACGTACATGGCATTATCCTAATATTTGCTCTCTTTTCATATTAGCCTTTTTATAGAGTTTCATATATCAAAATGTGCGCAAATTCATTGAAGAATACAATAAAAAATAATTGAAGGTTGTAGCTTTTTCTTTTTTTTCCCATCTTCGAAATATGTGCATATGAAAAATATATATATTAAAATTTCGACATTCGGTCAAATTTAACTCGTCCGAAATGGTCGAAATCTGCAATTCTAATCTAAAACTCTTACAGTATCGTAATATTCAATCATTTGTCTTAATTTTGAAACAAATTGGAAGTGTCTAGAACATTATTTAGAATACGGTGAATTTTGAAAATAACATTTTTTTACGTCCGCTCGTTACGAATTCGTACATCATTTTGTGATAATATTTTTCCGGTGTTGCTTTTATTGTTTTACTATGTATTATATATCAAAATGATTGCAATTTAGTGTACAATACAACGAAAAAAAAAGTAACTCGTTAGCTTTGACCGTTTTTTGCACAGCGTGATTTGAATACAATTATCTATGAATTTATTTTTTTTCGCTACCATATATCGCATTATTTACATATGATAATGATATCATTTTTCATTTCTGATGATTGCATACTAAACTTCAAGCAATGGAAAAAAAATGAGCCAAAAATGAACTCTTAATCTTCAAAACTAAGCGCGCTGTGATTTTTTGAAAAAATTATTTTTTTTCCGGTTCCGCGCTCACTCCAAACCGGCGCCGGCATACAGGAGAGTTGTTGATTTTTAGGGCTTCGGCGTAAGAGGGTTAATTAAAAGATGACACACCATTGAGTCTTATAATACTGTAAATTTTCATATACTTGATGGAAGTAAGAATAAACGTATTTTAATTATAAAATTGCAACAGCATTACGACGGGAAATTATGGAAATCTTTTTGTTGGATTTTCTCTTATTTTTCCTGAATTAAGTACTCGCAATTTCATCATTCTAAAACGAAAATTCTTTTCGTAATGCAGAAAGCTTTGACATAACTCAAGACAAAGATATATCGTTTTGTCTGGTATATTATTAATTATACGTTACTCTCTTAAAACTAATAGAAAGTGTACGTTTCAATGAGTTTTAGTTATGTCATTTGAAAGTTTATCAACTTGAAACTGAAATCGACTCTCAGTAGAAACCAAATGATACCAAAATGGAAAGAATTTACTTTCATTGCTGTTATTATGTAAAGCTACTACGAGTACATCATTTACCTGTCTTCAGCACTGAATGTATTGAAATGAATATTCCTTAGATCACACTTGTAATCGTATGATTTTTCAGCGTCACCTTCCAGTCTGTCGAAAATAGCACATTTTTCCCGTTATTACTTTTCATCTCATGGATTTAAAAGATTCCATTTAGAAGAATGAAAACGCTGACATTATTTAGCTACTGAACAAAGGCTTGCGTGTTTTATATCGAGCAAGAACATGCATTATATGAGGAGAGTAGCTGCTGGAGAAAGCCTTCAGAGCTGAATTACTATGTGGAGGACTTGCGTTTCAGTGCTTCTCATAGATCAGATCAGTTTCGGTTCAATATTCATTCTGGCATCTCTCTTTTCTTTGACGGTGATTAACTTGCGTTTTATTGTTACTGATGGAAAGGTCACAACCAAACTGTGCCACCTTTGAAATGAATACTTTATCACCCAAGGAAAATAAAGGCCGAGTTAATCCTTTATTCCCGCGTAGGTGGTGACAATGGAATCGTGTGTGCTTTTGTATACCTGTAATCCAAATGGAATATGACATGAATTGGCGTATGAACTACAGTTAGTAATTCCCCTTTCTTCAAGGTTTCTTCATGGAAGAATTGTCAAGAAGCTATTGAACAGCTGAGTTTAGTTATCAAAGATAATTTTTACGCGTGATTAACAAGTAAATAAAATTATAAATGGATATTTGGCTGAAATTGTACACACACACACACACACACACACACTCATCAACACAAATACACAGCCACATACACCCCCCTCGAAATGAGACACCTTGACATGGTGAAGGGGTTCTTTGAACCCGTGGAATTTGTTCCCGGGTTTGAGTCCAAGAGTCTGTTTTTGACTAGTTTTTTTGGAATCCCACTTTTTGTAAAATTTTACTAGACTGACAAATAGGAAAAGATGTCACAATTGGGATTGGGTTGATATCCGAAGCTAAATAGTGGGAACAGGGGTAGGGTCATCAACTACTCGATAATGTTCGGACCTGAGAGGCATCAGATTGATAGCTCAAGGGCGGAACTATTCTTCAGGGCTGGACCATGGATTCCAGAGGTCTGGTTCTCAGGATAGGACTCTCGGCATTCTTTCTGGTTTGCCCATAACATGAATAGGATGGGCCACTCTAATCATGTTGTGCCATTCCCTGTGGGGTAGGGTAGGGCGCGGGCATTTGGGAGTCGGTCTCACTTGTGCCATTAGTGGAGGAATAAATTCCATGAAAGAATGATGATATCTTTTTAAGATTTTCAGGTCTACTTTTCTCTTTTTTTCTCTAATCGATCTTTATGAGTTATAACAATAAAGATTCGAGTACCCCTGGGCCCTTTGATGATACTGTTTTGGCACCCATCTTGGAAATTGAAAATCCTCCAGATGTTGATGACCGTGGGTTGACTTCGGGACATGAGGCATCTGCTTTGGATTCGGCGTGAAAATGCAAAAAACAAAAACAAAAATAGTCATAACTCTGGAACCATTTATTTGCCCAAGTATTGAGCCTGTGGAAGATAAATCTACCTTATTCATTGAATCTCTTTCATTAGATATGGGATACGAAATAATAAATGAGTTAATTAGTAAATATGGAGCTATTAAGAGAATAGGAATAAAATTGGCGGACACTTTTCAGTCCTGGCAGATTTGGATAACTTTTTTTTAGATTATAAGGAGGCTTTGGTTGCCTACTCTGAATTTAAGGAGTCTAGGAAGACTATCTTGTGTTCATTAGTAAAAAGGCCCCCTTCTAACCTAAAAGTATATTAGCCCAAAAACCCTGATAACAAAATACGTAAACACTGTAGCATGCATGTATAAGGCCTAAGCTCTGTGGCACATAGTCCCAGAGATAGGAATGGTGAATCTTATAAGGATGAACAGGAAGCTTTGCTTAAAGCCCATGCAAAGCACATAAGTGTGGAATATGCAAAGGAGCTCCATCCCTCGAAAGAATCAGCTTCCTGATTCAGAGTTTGAAATTGTTCAAACTACAACAACTCCCTCTGTCGGAGTTTCTAAAGCCCCCTTCTTTGGGGCACTTCAGGCTTCTTCAGAAGCCTTCCTAGCCTTATCTTTAGAGCCATCCCAGGCAATCTCAATCCCAGATTTAGGGAATCTTCCACAAGAAAGATTGTCAGCTTCAGTATCTCATGTGGCTGATATTCATCATGTAAATATGAAATGGGAAGTTCTAAAAGATTACGTACCTATTCCATATCTCTTCTGTCACCTGCCAAACATGTCCAAACAAGGGAAGGAAAATGTAAAATTATGCCATCAAAAAAGTCTTCCTCCCCTGAGAGGTTGAATAGATCACCAAGAAAGACTAGTATGACCAAATCTCCATCAGGTAAGCCCTCTCTCTCAAGAGCTTCATATTCTTCATTTGGTTAGCCAACTAAAACTCTCACTTCATAATGGCATCTTTTGATATCCTGCAATGGAACCGTAAAGAACTGTGTACACGTGTAGAAGAGCTAAAAGTCTTGTTAAGAGAGAGAAATTCTGGTATAATATGTCTGCAAGAAACCAAATTAGGCCCAGAGTTGTTTAATCCTGGGGTTATCTATGAGATTTTCTCCTCGGCCCCTCCTGCCAGTGACTGCACTTGGGGGAGCTGCTATGATTGTGAATAAATCTTTGTAATACTCTCGAGTATCCCTTACTACAAATTTACAGGCACTTGCACTAAATATAATTTTAGACAAGCAGATTACTGTTTCTTCCATTTACCTTCCTCCTAGATCTGCTTTCTCAGTGGCTGACATTCAGTCACTGTTAAATCAATTACCGTCACCTTGCATGCTTCTAGGAGACTTTAATGCACACAATCCGTTGTGGGGAGGTAATTCTATAGGTAATGGGGGAAAAGTGGCAGAGGAATTTATTAATAAATAATAATAATAATAATAATAATAATAACAATAATAATAATAATAATAATAATAATAATAATAAGATATTGCGCTTGGTAGTTGTTGAATATCTGCATGGTAGTGACCACTTTCCTATCCATGTGAAGTTCGTCAGGAAATTTCCTACAGAAGCACCACTAAAGTAATGGAAGCAGACTAGGTGAAATATAAGGCGGATATAACATTAGATAAAACTTATGAATCTTTTAAATGCCACTCAGAAGCAGGTGACTATTTTTCTAATACAGCGTTAACAGTGCAGAGGCTGCTATACCAAGAACAAGTGGAAAACTACGGAGACCTGCTGTCCCTTGGTGGGATAAGAAATCTGCTGTTCTTTGAAAAATTACAAGAAGATGCTATAAAAAATATGTCATGTGGCACATCTACAGCTAAGATAATATATCAACGAGCTATGGCCAAACAGCGTCGATATTTTCGGAGTGCAAAAAAGTAATACATGGATATACTACATAAATGGGGTTAATTAAAAAACTCCATCCAGAGTAGTTTTGAAGAAAGTAAGAAAGTTTGCAGGGAAATTTTCTCCTCCTAAAACACCCTCTTTAAAGGTTGGAGATTCACTAATAACAAGTCCCAAAGATGTAGCTGAATAGGTTAGCACTTTTCAAATATTTTAAGTGCAAATAATTATTCAGCCGACCCTCAGAAGATTAGAAACTCTCAGGTTCCTATAGATTTATCTGGTGGTAATCTTGAAGCTTATAGTGCTAAATTATCTCTGCATGATCTGCAAGATGCCCTTCCTTCAATGGATCATACTAATCCTGGTGAGGCTACTGTCCTGTGTGTGATGCTTCGACAGTTACCCAAGGAAGCAAAAACGTACCTCTTGAAGATTATTATGATGATTATCAACTCGTTTAGTCTGTCATTTAGAAACACAAAAATTACTTTCGCCACTCCAATTTGGCTTTCACAAAAACAGATCTACCCTTGAACCTCTGCTAAGACTTTCCAATCAAATTCAACAGGGCTTTGTAAACCAGTTCCAGATTATTGGTGTATTCTTTGACTTAGAAAAAGCATATGATAGAACATGGCATTACGGCATTGTTATGCAGCTGCATAAATTATGCATCAAAGGAGTATGATTAGGTTCAATAACTCCTTTTTAACAGACCAGTTTACAAGAGTAAGAATAGAAAATAGTTTCTCTTCCCCATTCAGACTAGAAAGCGGTGTTCCACACGGGAGTGTGCTAAGTGTAACTTGTTCTGCTGTTGCCACTGATAGCGTCATCAATGAAATTGCAAATCCTCTTTTTTTTTTGTTGATGATCTAGCTACGTATTGTACTGCATATGATGCTGAATCGACTTGCAGGTATCTACAAAAATCCATGAACTCTGTCTTTAGATGACAAAACAAATTGGTCTTAGGTTCTCTACAAGTAAGACATTTGCTGTTCGTTTTACTAGTAGACATTATGGAGGAGTAATGATGGTAGTTTAAATTTGACGTCTCCAAGGGTTGTGTGTTTTGACGGCGGTCGTAAGTGCGTGTCTGTTGTGGGGATCGCCTAGTATATCAGTGGCAAGCATCTGTTACGAGAGTCGGGAGAAGTGAGGGAGTCTGTGATCAGCGCCTGTGGTGGACAGTCAGTTTTTTGACATCAGTATTGAATATTATTGATGGTCAGTTGTTTGGTGTGTTTTTTGAAGCTGTTGTTTCAATTATTGTTGTTATTGTATGTTTGAAAGTTGTTGTGCCTTTGTTGTTGAATTTATTATTTTTATGAGTTCCTTTGTTTTGTAGATGAGTTGTTTGAGTTGTTTGTTGAGTGTTGTTTTGGTGAGTTTTGTTGTGGGTTCCTGGTGTAGGTAGTGCGTTGACTTGTCGGGTTATTGTTTTTTAGTGTTGATAGTGATTATTTGTGCAGTGGTCTTTTGTTGTATAGTTATTGAATTGTTGTGTGGTTGTTGTCCTTGTTTGGTTGCTTGTGTATTGTGTTACGACGGCTAGCCTAGCGTAGCTATATCCAGCGGACAGCACAGCAACTCCTCGCCCTGAGTGTGTGGTATTAAGGAATTATTTTTTTATTCCAAACTCACTTGGTCTAAGCATATTGAAAATTTAAAGTGCAAATGTTCTGAAAGTGGTCTCTGGCTTTAACTGGGGCGTAGATAGGAAATCATTGCTACAGCTATATGATTCACTATGTAGATCAGTGTTGGATCACTGATGCCAGATTTATTCATCAGCATGCAAAAGTAAACTCCACAAACTTGATGTAGTCCAAAATATGGGTTTACATAATTTTGTTCTGAGACTTTTCCAACATCCCCCATTGAGAGTCTTCATGTGGACACGCACCAACTTCCACTTGATTTATGACGTGAAGAGTTAGGCCTCAGATACTTGATGAGGATTAAAAGTAATGCTAAAAATCCATCAGATAAGATTATTTATCCACTTGATGCTAGCAAATTCAAGCCAAGATCTTCTGTTCCATTCCAGATCCGGCTAAATGCATCTAAAATTCTATACTGACATGAATGTTCATGAATTGGCCCCTTCTAAAATTCCAGCTGAATTGTGCAAGAAAAATATAGTGGAAAAAAATCCCTAATGAAGTAATAAAGTCACTGTTTTTAGAATGTGATGAAGTTCATAATAACGACTATAAAATCTATACAGATGGCTCAAAGACAAGCGAGGGAGTAGGTGTAGCTGTGGTCACTGATAATTTTTATGATGATGCAAAGCTGCCGCCTACTGCTTCAGTATATACAGCTGAACTATCTGCCATTATAAGAGGTCTTGTGTCATATGCTCAGGCTGAAAAAAGTGCTCTGGAAAGCCTGAACAATTACAATTCTTCTCATCCAGTAGTACAGAAGGCTTAGGTGTGGCTGTTTCACATTTCATGTAGGCATAAAACAGTATGGTTTTTTGGGATTCCTGATCATTTTTGGATCCCAGGGAATGAAGAAGCAGACAGAGAAGCAAAGAATGCTTGTAAACAAGAAGAAATTGATACAAATAGAGTGCCCCACTTATATATGAAAATCTCTGTTTGTAACTATATACTAAGCAAGTGGCAAGAGTGATGGTCATCTCCTTTCTTGCTAATACTAAGAAGTTAAAAACTATGAGACCTCACTCAAATAGGATTTTGGCAATCATCCTATCAAAGCGACGGGAGGGCTGAAGTTATTTTAAACAAGGGTGAGGATTGGTCTCTGCCGACTGACACCAAGTTTTCTTCTTGATGGTTGGTAGTGCTCCAGCGTATGTTCATTGTGATAGCCTTTGACAGTTGAGCACATTCTGGTTCACTGCACCAGGTATGTAGAGGAGAGGCGGATGTACCATCTAGATGGTAAAACTATATCTGAAATTTTAGGAGACAACATTGAAGTTTGCCCCGTTACGAGTTTTTTTAAAGGCTTCTGGATTTTATTTTATCTTATTTATGACAGCCTTAAATTCAATTAGAAATCAAATGTCTTGATTGTACCGTTTTAAACATCGATCATTAGGGTGTTCATTAGGAAGAATTAAGAAGTAAAGTGAAATACACAAAGAAGAGCTCCCATTAAAAGAAGAAATTAATTGATATATAGATAAAAAACATGATAATGCAAGAAGAATAGTATGGGGCTAGTAAAGTATTCATTTTTGCTTAAACTTCTGAAATTCCAAAGGCAAGACATCCTCTTGGAGGCTGTTCCACAAGTCCAGAGGTGACAGGAACAAAGGACCTCTGGAACTGAGAAGGTCGAGGCTTTGACTGCGTATTGGTGCTGCTGTTCAGCGAAGGAGAAATAGATCATGGTCAGTTCCTTTGACATAGACGTTGAAGAGGAGTGCACACGTTTCTCTCAAAAGAAATGTCAAGGACAAAGTGGGATATAACCTGAATGTAAGAGACAGACCAAATTTGCAGGCGCAAGTTATAAATAGGCGTAAACAGATGCCCCTCTATTAATATGTGTAAGTGATTACATAATAAAAATATGGAATGTTATTCCATATATATAAAAGACTAAAACTAAAGAGGTCAATCAAATTGCTTGCAGGAATGTGATCAGACCAGAGACGATAAAGTATGTAGGCTAAGATGACGTGCCGTCACTTGTGTTCATTCATTTGTTTTGAAACATTAGTCCAAGCTCCCTGCTTGAGACAACTACCGCTACCTATAATTCAAATGGCCTACGTGATCTGTAGTGTGTCTCATTTTGTATGTATGTTCGTATGTTCGAGCTACTGTGTGCTTCCTTATGACTTGTAACCGAGATGGTAGTGGGAACAGAATAGAGTTAGCCATCATCATTGGCAGACCTGTACCTCTTTACCTAAGCTTTATCATGTAGAGAGAATAGAATTAGCCATCATCATTGGCAGAAGCAATCAAGCTATCGTCATTAGAAGACCTGTACAATCCTACTTGATCTTCACCATGTAATCTCCGAGAATATAAGTATTTTTATACTTCGTGTTTTCTACTAAGAACCTCACATCAGAAAAAAATCATCATGAGTTTAACACATCGTCGTCATAACCAAAGAAGATAATACCGACTTCGTAAGTGATCTACAAACCCCAAGACACTCCAATGAATATGGAAGTGCAATACCAACCGACTTAGCGTAAGATTATCGCAAGTCTAACATTACCATAGGGCGCCTCATTATACGAGGCAACAGCCCTAATATTGGTGGCAGATTACCAGAAGAACTCTACAACGTCCTCCGAAGAAAAGCCAGAATAATGAACAATGTATATCAGAAGTCAACGACGACGAAAGCAAGAGATTCTTCAAGCAACTTATTATCATCGTTTAGTGAGCAATTTCAGTAGTGAATAACTTCAAGAAACAAACCCGACGTGTCCTTTTCCTACGGCAACGCAAGCTTCGTCTCTCATTAGAATCATTCAAGAAAACATCGTTATTGAGGGTTTCCGGCACTTCAAGAAACAAACGAACGCGTCTGCAGCATAGATCTTCAAGGGCTCGAATCATCCAAACAACGCGCACGGGGGAAACTCAAGCCAAAAAACCAGGTCATCCGCTAAATAGAGAAGGAGGGCCAAGGGCACATCGTTATCGGAACACCGTGACTTCCCACAAAATCAAGCTAAGTACAACCTTTTTATTCATTTGGAGTAACTTTGAGTGTTTCCTTTGCAGGCCGAATTCCGTTATTCCTGTGGCTGAAGTTACGAGACATTCTTAATCTTACCTTTTTACAGGAATTATCTACATCATTGAGATTTCGCTACTGCGAGTTTTTATCTTTGAGTGTCTGTTTCCGGAAGTTCTGCTGAAATATCATAATCATATACTATGTTAATTTTATCATTTTGGGTGATTATTAATCCTTTACGTAACAAAT
This sequence comes from Macrobrachium nipponense, assembly GCF_015104395.2. Lineage (NCBI taxonomy): Eukaryota > Metazoa > Arthropoda > Malacostraca > Decapoda > Palaemonidae > Macrobrachium > Macrobrachium nipponense. Next base: position 144,872,420 of record NC_087202.1, on the reverse strand, counting down.
CATATTAAACAGTGAATATGCGTTTACGCAGTGGACGTCTGTATTTATACAGATGCATGGATAGGGTCGTTAGGCACCGTAGTGATAAGAAAACACACAAAAACAAGTGGAACACCCGTACAAATCTAGATAAATTAGAGGTAACACTATTTTGGGTCAAACAATAAAAGCTCCTTTGCAAAGTCCCGATCACAGTTTCAGCTTTTAGTTATGCGTAAAATATCGAACCTCAGTGACTCAACTTAACTTTAAAAATACGGCTGGATTGCAAAGAATAACATGTCTGTAAAAACTTTCATTAGGCTAAATGCGCTGACCAGGATCCCTTACTATTTCAAATTTTAGCAAAGAATGAAGTAAACAACAGCAAGTACAAACAGTTAATATAGAATGCAGTAGAGATAACTTGTCTTAATAGTAATCACTCAATTCCTAATAGTTCGTCATTCATACGTTCGTTGCTTTATACGTAACCAGCAACATAATGCTAAAAACACACAATACGTTGCTGATGGTAATAAAGAGAAGGATCCTAATTATTACAAAAAGAAATAGGTAAACAGTAGCCCTTTCAGAAACAAACAAATTGTGCTTAAGCAAACTTGGGTACTGTCACCTAGTCAAGCGGTCAGGGTCAGTTAAATCTCCCGAGTGTTCAAAGCATAGCACATTTCACATAAGCGACTTCAGCGGAAAGGGAGAGCGATGTTGGAAAAATTAAAAAGGAATTTTCGTATGCATCACACGACCGTATAAAGTAATCAGAGCAGGTTCCCGTTTTTTTTTAATACTATAAGATATTATAAGTAGTGGTGGATTATGCCCGACTGTACGCGCCGTAAAAATTAGAATATCTTGTTTTATTCCTTTAGTACACGTAATATCCTGTATTTACGGACTCACCATCTGTTGTTTGAACTTCCCTAATGAGAAGTCCGGATAAGCGAGCGCTTACAGATACCTCTATAGTTATAAAAAACATTGATCTGTATCTAGTGTAATTGTAAGATATCCATCTAGGGGTATACAAAATATTATCTTACATCCTGCAAAATAAGGCGTGTTTATCAAAGGAAAATCCTATAAACCTTCAAACATATTAAAATCCGTTTGAACAAAAAAGAGACCGTTAATCAAATAATAACTTATATAGAGGAACTATACATTTGTCTCATAAATCGTAACATTGTTCAAATGACCCAACAGAATTCTCCCACAACCGCAGTCGCAGTTTGCATGCAAAATCTCGAGAAGCATGCACCCTCGAATGTCTTAGTGCGTGTAAAAAGACCTTTCTGGGAAATGAAATTTTAATCCTTCCCGACACTCTGAAATATAACGATTTCCGCGAACAAAGCCCTAGACACGGTTGACTCGCAGCAACAAGTTAAATCTGGTGATCCACAAACGTATACATATCGTGGATACGGAAGTTATATATATCGCATTTTTTATTGTTGCTAATTTTTAATCCCGCCCAACCAGTCGTAGATGAATCTCTCTTATACTCTATCTAAAGTAATATCAGTAAAGTCATTCAAGCAGAGGTGATTCAGCAGAATTTTTTTTTATCTTTTATCTGAATACCAGGAAGTTTCTCCACTAGCGAGTGATCTCTGGGAGAAAAACGGATGTCATTGAAAGCAAAATACGGTCTAAGGACAAACATAAAGCTATATACGTACCTTCGTATAGAACCCAAATGAAATTTCAAAATAGAGATAAATGACGAAGTTGAAAAATGTTAGTAATAGGAGTCATTAGGAAATCAAATAAGCCCATATCATTTTTCCCTTAAACATCATGCCATAAAAGATCGGACTTGGTGTATCTGCGTAGATTTCTGTCGCTTAAACAAGGAAACGTCTCCCGATAGTTTCCAGTGCCATGAACCGACGACATCTTATCTCTGTCAGGTTAGAATAAATTTTTCACCAGCATGGACTTACTTAGGCTTTTACCAGATACCATTACCTAAGTGATTGTACCTCATACACCGTTTTCAGACACTCAGGGGAACATTATCAATTTTTATGTATGCCTCTGGCTCACGTTGCGCCCCAATTACAATATAGTGTTTGGAGACCTTTTAGGGGATACCCAGCATGCCTATTGGTTGGTCTTGTAATCTTTTCTAAATACCTTAGAAGTGCATTCACATAAACTAGAGCTAGTGCTACAGAGACAAAGACAAATAATCTCAGAGTAAAATATCTAAATGCGAGTTTTTAAAAAACCGAACATGGTTATCTAGGTTTTATGTGTCTAGTCAAGGTCTTAAAGTAGTCCATGGTTAAGGTGTCGGCTATTCATAACTTCCGGTACCTATTAACATAAAAAGAGGATACTTAAAAGCTCTCAAGATTATAGAGGCAGCTATACATTATAGAAGCCTCTTGATGAAGAACTTTTACTCTTGAGATTTTTGTGCCAACCAAGTCATTGGCTAGACTTGGAAAAAAGGGGGGAGGGGGTTGTAAAAGGAAGAAGGGGAGGTGGAGAGTACGCACTAATATCCCTCTTTCATTAACTGGTCTACTTCTGCAAACAAATAATCAATTTGACGGAATCCTGAAAACGATTTCCAGTTGGTCATTTTCTTCCATTCTTATTTTATTTTTCTTTCTTTCCTTATTTCTATCTATGTTCGTTTGTTTGTTTTTTTCTTTCTTTCTTTCTTTATAATTTGTTTTTCTTTTTGAAAATATATTCTGGCACTGATGCAAGTGTTCTGACTGTAAGCTTCATTACTGTTTTTACTCTGTCATCGTTTTCCCGTCTTATAATTACCGTGTGTTTATATGAGCACGATTCTTTAGACTTTATTACTATTTAGCCGGTTAATTTCTAAATACAAATTATGCAGCCTTTTGGGAATATCAATGACTGAATACAATTGGGCAAAACAGTCCAGGCGATGATATAGTTAGCAAGACAACTGTCATATACTGGCACCATGAAGTAATACAAAGAGAAAACATACCGGCAATTCATTCATTTCTGGAGCCAAACAGCGATTATCAATTTTCGTTTTTTGGCGCTTTTAATGCTATGTCCAAATCAGACTTAGGGACAGCAATTATCGGCAAATGAAAGAGTACAATAGTACCCCTTGCATTGTATTAGACAAGCATTAAAGATGACGCTTTTTACCAAAGATCTGTTATAGGGAAAAATATGTTCTTCAGTGACTCACTATAGAGTTACAGAATTGTCGCTTTTGTCTAATTTGAAACCGATATGATATTTCTAGTATCGAATTTCCATGAACAAGATCTCTCTCTCTCTCTCTCTCTCTCTCTCTCTCTCTCTCTCTCTCTCTCTCTTTGTGGTAGCTGTGATACCTCAGGGAGTAAAGAACATGAAGAGGAGATCTCCCTCACGAGCGTGTGGAATTTAATGGAATATAGAGTTTTAGGACACACGATCAGGAAAGAATATATGCAGAGGTGATAATCAAGTCAAAACTCAACGCTGGAAATATGATAAAACCATAAACACAAGTGCAATGCCAGTAATCAGATACAGCGCAGAAATAGTTGAATGGACGAAGGCAGAACTCCGCAGCATAGACCAGAAAACTAGGAAACATGACAATACACAAAGCACTACACCCAAGAACAAATACGGACAGACTATACATAACACGAAAGGAAGGAGGGAGAGGACTACTAAGTATAGTGGACTGTGTCAACATCGAGAACAGAGCACTGGGGCAATATCTGAAAACCAGTGAAGACGAGTGGCTAAAGAGTGCATGGGAAGAAGGACTGATAAAAGTAGACGAAGACCCAGAAATATACAGAGACAGGAGAATGACAGACAGAACAGAGGACTGGCACAACAAATCAATGCACGGACAATACATAAGACACACTAAAGAACTAGCCAGCGATGACACATGGCAATGGCTACAGAGGGGAGAGCTCAAGAAGGAAACTGAAGGAATAATAACAGCGGCACAAGATCAGTCCCTAAGAACCAGATATGTTCGAAGAACGATAGATGGAAAAAAACATCTCTCCCATATGTAGGAAGTGCAATACGAAAAATGAAACTATAAACCACATAGCAAGCGAATGTCCTGCACTTGCACAGAACCAGTACAAAAAGAGGCATGATTCAGTGGCAAAAGCCCTCCACTGGAACCTGTACAAGAAACATCAGCTGCCTTGCAGTAACAAGTGGTACGAGCACCAACCTGAAGGAGTGATAGAAAACGATCAGGCAAAAATCCTCTTGGACTATGGTATCAGAACAGATTGGGTGATACGTGCAAATAGACCAAACGTGACGTTGATTAACAAAATCAAGAAGAAAGTATCACTCATTGATTTCGCAATGCCATGGGACGCCAGAGTTGAAGAGAAAGAGAGGGAAAAAATGGATAAGTATCAAGACCTGAAAATAGAAATAAGAAGTATATGGGATATGCCAGTGGAAAATGTACACATACTAATCATAGGAACACTAGGCACAATCCAAAACATCCCTGAAAAGGAATCTGGAAAAAACTAAAGGCTGAAGTAGCTCCAGGACTCATGCAGAAGAGTGTGATCTAGAAACGGCGCACATAGTAAGAAAAGTGAATGGACTCCTAAGGGATGGCAGGATGGCCAACCCGGAACCCCACACTATAAATACCACTCAGTCGAATTGGAGGACTATGATAGGCCACCAGAAAAAAAAATAATAATAACAATAATGATTGAAACATAGGAATTGGATATACTAATCTATGAGCCTTTATGGCAACCTCCCCCCCTCAAGCTGTCACCCGGACGCAGACATCTCCCCCCCCCCCCACCCCCAACCCCTGGCCCTTCATTTAGTACGCCATAGGGTACACGTATACAGTGTTCTTGGAAGTCCCTCTTATCTGCCATCTAGTTGCCACTATATGTATCTCACTATGTACTTCTATACTTTGTAGAATAAAATTAGGTAGAATAATATATTCAATATTCCATTCACCTGCAGCACAACGATTTTAATTGTATGTACCTATATATTTATATAATTACATAGTGCCTGATAGTTACTGCTTGGTTCGTTGATTGACAGAACTAACTTTTTGTTAACGTTTCTTCAAAGTTAGTTAAGTAACTGAACTAACTTAACAGAAGGCCAGTCCAATATCTGGTGAATCGGCAGCATAGGCCTAACTTCATAAATCCATGCTTCAGGTTTATTGACACTGAATTGGAATCAGAATAATGTTGTTTTCATATACACACAATGAAACTGTAAACAGAATGAGTTCTGGATAAGAAAATCGTTTTTTGAAAGAAAGTTTGTGAGTGAATGTCAAAGTGTAGCTAGGCTATGGCAAAGTGATAAATCCTAATCATTGAAAGCTCATCAAAGGTTTCATATGTTAACATTCAAATACGTTATTAAAGAAATTATTTAATACATATCACAAAAAAACCAACGATATCTTAAACGATGATTGTCAGCCAATCACGAGACACACATGAGCATTCCACATTCTTACCCTTGACTGGACAAATGAAACCGATTACAGAAACGATAGGCCTAAGTCTACTGACTCTGGCCATATTTTAAAACGAACGCGATCTTTTTTTATTGATGTTGCGTGGCACAAGGATTACAAAATTGAAATCGTCACTGGACTTATGGGCCACGACAATATGCCGAAAATGCGATCCATAAATACAGAGACCTTCAACTGCTGGGAAGCCATCTTCTGCCAAGCACAAAATGTGGGACAAAAAACTAAATAGCTTTGTTTACCGTGCAAACTTCAATAGCTTTGCTTACCGTGCAAACTTCAATAGCTTTGCTTACCGTGCAAAGTTATCGCATTCTCTATTGGGGAAGAATTCCTGAAGTTGAAAGCTGTACAACGCACTTCTGGGAAGATAACGAAAAAAAAAAAAAAAAAAAAAAGCCCGGGGAAGAGAGAGGTAGGCTCTGCGGCTGGGGAGCAGCGTTCCCGGGTGGATATCACCAAACTACGTATTGCTTATATATATCCTCTCCTTTCATTATGGAATTTACTAATCACAATGCATTTTTGAACTTCCATGATTAAAATCCAAGCACTGTTTTTAGCCGGTAAATAGTTTAAATTCATTAATTGAAAGCCTTTATGGTACGTAATTAAAAGGGTTTCTACTACTTAGAAATCAACAGCTGAGCTAAGAAAAAGTTTCGGTACAACAGCCTTCGAGAATCGAGCTGTTAGTCGTATCACATGTTGGCTTCTCTTTTGCAGCTACTGTATGGCTTGGACACGCTTCAAGCACGCTACTATAAGCCTTTGATTGGAAGCTTCAATTATTTACAGGTACGCCACACGGCAAGCTAATGCCAAAAATGGATACTGAAGAAAAAACACCTATGAGGTTTCTACTTCCACGATAAAAGCAAAGCCGTCTCAAGCAATGGTGTGGTATGTTTTCCATGAAGATTCATTACTGCGTCTGTCCATCAGCTTTTAAAGCCGAAGTCACTAACTGAGATTCACCTTTTGACTTTCCAATGACTTGCCTTCTCTTGTCAACCGGGACTCACAGAATTGTTAAGGAACCGAGAGAGAGAGAGAGAGAGAGAGAGAGAGAGACGCAAGCGTAAAACATTCGAGTTAAGATAATTAACCTCTTCCAATTCAACATCCAACATCCGGGAGTCTCCAAAGTTAATATCAAATCAATATCAAACGTCCCCAACTATTCGTCAGAAAGTCTTTATACACACACACGCACATATACATTATGAATTAAGGTACAAATGACCTTTAATATCTAATTCGCTCTACCACGGAATTAATATATTTTATATATGTTAACCGAAGGGGGTGAATATTTTAGCTGATAAGAAATTCGTCGGCGAGAACCACGGAATCAAGAACTCATGACGTTCGGTGAAGCTCTTGACCCACAAGGCTATCACGAGAGGTATAAGTTATCACGAGGGGTATAAGTTATCACGAGAGGCATAAGTTATCACGAGAGGTATAAGTTAACGGCGCCTCTCACCTACAAATCCCTGTCGCGCTCAGGTATCCGTTGTTTTAGAGTCATCATCAGCCCACCTCGACTTTCATAACTTTGTAGTGCTTTTTGTCGCACGTAGCCTCATTACAAGTCTAATCACACATCCGCGATTCATATATACGCATTAAGCTACAAACGTCCTGTCATGTTAAAGGACATTTGTAGCTTAATGAGTATATATGAATTACGGTAATGTGATAAGATTTTATATTATATATATATATATATATATATATATATATATATATACATATATATATATAGATATATATATATTATATATATATATATATATAATATATATATATATATATATATGGTAGCTTCGTTAACCTCATTGGTTGCTTTGAGCGGGAGAAATAGGAGATCAAAAAATCAAATTCTATTAAATCTCCGCCTGATTTGCTCTCTCTCTTCTCTCTCTCTCTCTCTCCTACCAGAGGGTGTCGCAGTTTTCATTCACTAAATCAGTGATCTATCTACTGCTAGAACAAGTCCCTTTCATGTGATACACAAAAAAAAAAGGGGGGGGGGGTTTGGTGTGGAGGCATGTGTACGGTAGTACTCCACCAAAAATAAAAAGAGCAAATAACGTTTATGAAATTAGGAAGCTTTATCTTTGAAAGAAACTGTTCATGTTACAAGAAGCCTTAATGTCACAAATGGGACCAATTCCTCCCAAGGACCAATTTTCTGATCTGTCTGCTTCTGCAATTCCTTACAGAGCTTTGACTTCTCGACCAAAACGACTACGAGTAAAAGAGTCGATTCTTCTACGATGTGCTGGGAAGGAAGACGTCCATTACTTAACTTCGGTATTCTGCAGTTATACCAATACAAGGGACTTCCTGAATGATAAGGTAAACTCAGTGGGTGTAACTGTATTATCTGATCCGACAACTCTTCAGAACATATAATGAGTGTCGGATGACTTCCATGAGGACTAGCATTGTCAGCGTACCACTTAATATAGAAGACAGTGAATTTACTTTGGAGAGAACAAAAGTGAAATCTTTGATGCGGCAATGTCTAGAAGTCATTCACTTTGATCATGACACGAAAACGTCAGAATCCACAGTCAGATTTTAGAGGTTCTCTTTCCTTTGGTCCTTAATATTTATAGGGAACAGAATCCATATTGGAATGAATTTTTTTTACATGTCCAGTATTGACACAAATGCTTATAGATTTTATCAAATCATTCGCTTAGCAACGACAAATGGAGAAGAAATGGCAAGAACTTTTTTTTTTTTTAAGTATCACTTGCGACTGAGGACATTAGGTTTTTTTTTTTTAAATAACATGACTTTCCACGGAGATTTTAACTGATCTAAGTATATTATTATTTAAAGATGCTCCTCTCAACTATAAAAAGAATCCAAAATAGATTTTACTTTACTTCTACATGTTTTTTTTAAGGAAAATATTAAATGTTCGACCGATTTCGAAACGTGGGAGAGAACAAGGCGACACTGAGTATAAAAAGATAGGGCGCGTTTTACAAATGATTAAGTCCAGTTTTGATCATGTCAGACGCATCCAAAGGGCCAATAATCGTCCAGAAATTCTGGAAAAAGTGTGAGGGATAGTTTTCTCGGGGGATAAAAATTTCGTTTTGGAAGCCTCGCAGATAAGTAAGTGTCCTGGTCTTCCTGAGGTCTTCCTGCTCGCGCGTTTCCAGATCCTGATCCGGGTTTGCAAGTCCTGCCTGTAATTTTGCATTTCCCTCGCGATGACTTGAAAAATTATTTGCAAAATAATGTGAAAAATTCCCCGTCGGTTATGTATGTGTAATACGTTTCTGATAGCAACATCTAAAGCTGCCTTACTTGATATGCCCATTCTGCCAAGCGTTATGAATGCCATGCGCTTGGATTTATTGCCCATTATATTTAGGAGTTATGAATTATTAGCAAACGAAAGTATTTCCCATCCTTGCATGCTGCCTGAAATCATTTTTATACTCTGAATGTTGTTCGTTGTTCTGTAGAATATAAACTTGTAGCTTTAAAAGACGTGTTGATCAATTTGCTGACCTAATTCAAGTTTGCATGTATATCCATAGTTTCAAAACATCTGATGTGTGACCCATTTCGTAATCCAACATTAAGTTTTTTATGAGGCTGGACACAGCAGGAATTGAAAGATAGAATAAAGAGGACTACCAATAAGCAGATTTCGATTTAAATCTGTTGACTGTTCTGTGACCTCCCAACCTTTTTGTATTCCCTTGTACCCACCATTTTACGTATAGAGGACCTTGCTTCTGTATATCTTTAGTTGCTGTGGCCATGTCTTGGTAATAAGACGAAAGTGCTTAGAATCTCCAGTGTTTCAATTTTCTTTCGTGGCTGCAACTTTATTCTTATAATCGTCACGTTTTGTATTTCTTCGTTGTTTAAAATCAAACATATATATGTCTGTATGTATGTATTAGGGCTGTTGCCTCGTATAATAAGGCGCCCTATGAGGTAATGTTAGACTTGCGATAATCTTACGCTAAGTCGGTTGGTATTGCACTTCCATATTCATTGGAGTGTCTTGGGGTTTGTAGATCACTTACGAAGTCGGTATTATCTTCTTTTGTTATGACGACGATGTGTTAAACTCATGATGATTTCTTTCTGATGTGAGGTTCTTAGTAGAAAACACGAAGTATAAAATTACATATATTCTTCTGAGATTACATGGTGAAGATCAAGTATGATTGTACAGGTCTTCTAATGACGATAGCTTGATCGCTTCTGCCAATGATGATGGCTAATTCTATTCTGTTCTCTTCTACATGATAAAGTTAGGTAAAGAGGTACAGGTCTGCCAATGATGATGGCTAACTCTATTCTACTCTGTTCTACATGATAAAGCTTAGGTAAAGAGGTACAGGTCTGCCAATGATGATGGCTAACTCTATTCTGTTCCATCTTGGTTACAAATCATAAAGGAAGCAAACAGTAGCTCGAACATATGAACATACATACAAAATGAGACACATTACTAATCACGTAGGCCATTTGAATTATAGGTCGCGGTAGTTGTCTCAAGCAGGGAGCTTGGAGTAATGTTTCAAAACAAATGAATGAACACAGGTGACGCACGTCATCTTAGCCTACATACTTTATCGTCTCTGGTCTGATCACATTCCTGCAAGCAATCTGGTGACCTCTTTAGTTTTAGTCTTTTATATATATGGAATAACATTCCATATTTTTATTATGTAATCACTTACATATGTGTATATTTATGTATGTGTGTGTATTTATGATGGATGATTGTATGATAATGGATCTTTTAAACAACTTACATTTTTCATATCTTTCCAGAAATGGTCTGAGAAAAAGTTTGAGCTATAGTTTCCTCAATACCGTATAATTCTCATACATATACATTTTTTTTTTTTTTCCCTAGAAGCACATAGTGACTGAAGTCCAATTTAACTCTGAGTCGCCCCAGATGACTTCCTAATGAATGGGGGTAAGAATTACGATGACAGTAATATGCGTTTGTGATTCCCTTCTTCAGTGAACCAGTGATTTTAATTAGAGGAAAAAGCAATATCAAAGAGATCCTCACTCTTTCCGTCTGAGTGGTGAACTAATTACTCAAAGAATCGTATCTCGCCCATTTATATCTTTTACTAAAGCGTTTCGTCTGTGTCTTCGGAATATCTCGAGAAATGATTTTATCGATATCCGGGGCCATTCATGATTATCGCAACTCCACTGAAACAGGAGGAGTTGTTGTTGCGAGGAGTTTCCGTTTTTTTTTTTTTTTTAATCAAGTTTCTTCTTTTTTTTTTCCGCGACGACTTCATACACCAGTTTGATCTGGATATTAGACGTAATTTGCAGGAAATAGGTTTGAGCAATCGGGAGGAAGGTTGCAGCAGCTATGGTCCAGAGTCACCAGTCTTGTTAGCTTATTGGGCAATAATAATAATAATAATAATTCGTAATATTATATTATATATAATAGATATATCTATATATATATATATATATATATATATATATATATAGATAAATAGATAGATAGATATACATTCATACATTTATACATTCACATACGTATATGTACGGTGCTTTTACATTTCTCTTTACCAAAATATACAATGTCCAGTTTTTTCGCACGTAATAATAATAATAATAATAATAATAATAATAATAATAATAATAATAATGATGATAATAATAATAATAATAACAACCCGGAATTCAGTCTTCATTGCAAGGAAATAATTCGTCATTCTCTCGATTCTTTCGGAAGAAGAAGAAGAAGAAGAGGTCGTCGTCGAATGTTTCTTACAGAGTGAAAGCGTTGGCTCTCCTAATCTATTGTTTTCCCATTCAAAATATCTCGTATTTGAAGCCCTTGCATACATTTGGTTCATTCAATTCTTTATCGCAAACCAGAGAGCATTCTCTCAGTTGCTTGTTCCTGTGATGTAGAAATTCTTCAGTTCCTCTCCCGTGCTTGCCTATCTATCTATTATATTTATTTCCTTGGCTGCCTTTCTGCCTCTGTTGTGTGTGTGTCCTCATTCCTCCCACTTCCCTTTCCATTATATATATATATATATAATATATATATATAATATATATAGTAATATATATATAATATATATAGTATATATATATATAATATATATATATATATATATATTATATATACATATATATATATACATATATATATATATATATATATATATATATATATATAATATATATATATATATATATATATATATATATCATTACTTAAGCAGGAAGAGATCCTCCCCAACTCTCGGCAACACCTGCTACCAAGAAACTATGCAAAGGACACTTTAGACTAATTGCAATTAAAGTTAAAGGCTCCGATCCCTGCCTGGAAGCAAGATAAATTAAAAACAAGGTATGATCCGACCTCCAGCGTACTCTGGACGCGTGCAAGATTTTCCCCTGACGCATAAGTTGTAAGGATTTTAGTCCCAACTTGATATGTAGGCGTCTTCGTAATTAATCCTTATACTTAGTACTACTCATACTAACAACAAGGCTCAAATAAAAAGGACGCAAATTAAACACAATCATGTATCACCAACAAAAATTAAAATAAATACGCTATATTTTATCAAAATAATTTTTCTGTACTGTTCAGCAGGGACGTTATTTATTTTTCGCTTACTCGGGGAGTATGCCTTAGAATGACTTTGTTGCTGTTATTGTTCTTGTTCTTGTTGGGGGTTAGAAAAGACCTACAGAAGAGCCTGAAAAAGTCTGAAAAAGGAGTTTTGCGTTGAGTTAACGATACAGGAATTTCGGGATAGGATATTTATCATTTATTTATTAGAATGAAAAGGTAAAAACTAAATGATGCACATGTTAAACAGTACAGAAAGATTATCTACAATAAAATGTATCGTATTTATTCTAATTTTCATTGATGAAACAAGGCTCTATTTGACCGTTTATTTTAGCACGTTTTAATTTACGTTAAAAGTTAGGAATATAATGTTTACAACTTATGCGTGAGGGGGAAATCTTGCACACATCTCGAGTAGGCTGGAGGTTGGACCACGCCTTGTTACATTTTAATTTAATAGATTAGTCATAACTATTCTAGCACAAAATTCCAGTATCTTTAACTCAACGCGGAACACCTTTTACAAACCTTTTTAGGGTCTTCCATAGCCTTTTTCTAACCCTCCAACAAGAACAAGATCAACAGCAAAGTAGATTGTAGGTGAATATGGTAACAAGCCCCTCCCCCTCCCTGCAAAAACAACGTGGTAATAATAATAACAACATTTCCAAACAAAACATGCAGCATTACTTTCGAATTATTGACATTTTTCTTTTCTTTTTTCTTTTCAATGCCCTTCACTGATGAATAACACTTTTACTTAATATTTGAATACCAGGCAGTGTTTAAAATCATAGGCATAACCTCAGGTTTTCTATTTAAACTAGGAGACAATTGTGTTTTTATAAGGAGGTGAAATAAGTCTCTTGAGTGAGAGACTGTCGAATTCATTCTTTCATTAATTCTACGCCACTAACTGCCATCACTGGTTCAATGGAAAAATAAAATTGTAAATTCTATTTCGCAATTCTGTTGTAACATCAACATGAACCATTTTCACATTATATCGATTTTTTTCAGTATCTCCTCAGCTTTTGTGGGAAAATATATATCAAATCTGTATAAATGTATTCTATATAAATCTGCGTTATAACACATTTTATCTTATCACTGTTGTCCTTTACTTTACATCCATAATTTAATTGTTGAGGCTCATGGGGACTTGTTAATTTATCTAACCGCGGTGTGTTGATGCTCTTCATATAGAAATCTCAATTTGACGCAAATGAATCAGAACAAGAAACTTCCCGGTAATCTTGAAAACTACTGAAAGGAGAACTTCTCACTTCCTAGAGGATAATTATTAATCCTCAGAGGAGATTATGCATTCTCGCTGAACCAAATTGTCGACCTTTGGTTATGGTGGCAGTCGACGGAGGCAAAGTATCGAATTATATCATTAAATTCTTCACTTGTCAGATCGTCTGTATTTGAGTATTTAAGATGTTCTACAAAGGTGTTTTACACGTGCACAGATTTAACTCTTCATACAGTAAGTCTAGAAACTTTCACAGATTTTCGTCCTGATAGAAACGATGAAAAATCCCATTTAGGATGATATGACTTTCCGCAACTTTTGCCTGTATAACTCATTTCTTTCTTTCTGTCTCTGCTGTATGATCTTTCTATCAATGATTCTTTCACCACTTTCCTCCTTTCTTAGATGAAAGTCGTGAAGGAAAGGGATTATGCCTTTCGAGTTGAAGGTAATCGAAAGCTGTCGGATCAACGGGTCCAAATAAATGTTTGGAACCAGAATCACTAAACTTCCGAGGCGCCACAGTCCGGCAATGGATGAGGAGGAGACCTTCCCACCTCCCGTGAAGCCGCCTTTTCATTTCCTCCCTCTCCCTCAAACTGCCATCGATGACTCACAAACCTCAATCCCCACGACGACATCCACTTCAGCTTTCGTTAAGTAGATTTTAATTAATAACCGTTTGATCAGAGGAGAGCAGTTTTCTGTAAAAGAAAACCACTGAGAAGGATTTGTCTGTCCGTCCGCATTTTCCTGTCCACCCTCAGATCTGACAAAACTACTTAGCTACAATAATGAAATTTGGTATGATGAATACCCACCCTTCAATCATCAAACATACCAAATTGTAGCCCCTCTAGCATCAGTAGTTTTTTTTTTTTTTTTTTTTTTATTCAAGATTAAAGTTAGCTGTTGCTGAGAGTTTCATACAGCATTATACACTGTACAACAAACTCGATTGCGCTGAAGAAATTTGGGGGGCATTTTTTACCTGTTCTTTTCATAATCCCGAACTCACGGATTACATGAATTAGCAAGAAAGCCTCGAATAATGATATAAACTTACAAAATACTCTTAATTTTGCTATAAATGGTAATCTCTAGTCTCTAGTAAAAGACAAAAGTAGAAATATGACACTTGTTACTTTCTTTTCTGGGCAAACTGGTGACTGGAAGAAATGACATCCAGTTCAAGTTAATCTTATCTCCATTTTGTTCTTAGTCATCATTTCTTGTGGAGAGAATGACCATTTTGCCAAAATTCAAAGTTGCCACTTTTTGTCACCGAATATGTGACCATAACATTAAAGAAAGATGCCACATGCATTCAAAAATTAATATAAAGTTTGAATAACTGACTGAGACAGTCACACTGTTCTCGGGACAAAAAAAAATGAATCTGTTTCGCAAAAGGAGACATAGATTTGGAAAACGTTTGTAATTAGAAACAGAGCAAAGGGGCATTAAATAAATGTTGAATATAAATTGCAATTGATCCCGTTCACTACCGCGACCTATTACCCAGGTTAGAGAACGAGTAAGCCGGTAGAACATAAACAGAATACTTAATACCCTGTCAAAATGCGAGTGGATCATGTTTGTCCGCCCCGGTGGGAAACGTGGTGTCGGGAACGTAGTTGTTGTTGTTTAAGATTAAGCTGGCCTTGTGCCAGCACGGGCTCTTGCTCACAGAGCAGCCCGTAATAAAACGGGAACGTAGGTTTGTACACAATCGCATCGACCGTGCAAACTACAGCGGCGGGCCGCAGCGTACAGCGCCCCATGAAGCTCGTAAATAAATAAACGTCAGAGCTTAAATAATAAAAGACGCGTCCTCGTAACAAAATTGAAAGCCTTTTGTTTATGCCCACAATCAAGCAGAATAGAATAGAAATAGGATACAGAATTTAGGTCAAAGCCAAACACTGGGACCTATGAGGTCATTCAGCGCCGAAATGGAAACTGACAATAACAGGTATAACAGGAGGAAAGCCTCGCAGTTGCTCTGTGAATGAATTGTCAGGAGAGGGTGGAAAGTAAGATGGTAGAAAGAGAAAATGAACGGAAGTACAGTAAAAGGAATGAAAGGGGTTGCAGCTAGGGGCTGAAGGGAAGTTGCACAAAATCTTATGTAATGCCTGTAGTGCAGAGCATGAGGTATACTAACGGCACTACCGCCCTACGGAGACAGAATTTATCTGTATTTTGTGAATAAAAATGCGAACTTTTTCCCATCTTCTGGAGACGGGAAATCTCTGAGAAACAAGTTATCAGCTTTGAATGAAGCGGCGAATTTGACAAATGCGAAGACTACCTTTATTTTTCTTAATAATCGAAGGCGGAGTTTCAGATGCGTAGCGATGCCTTAGTCATCTGATTTCAGGAGTCTGATTAATTTTTGATAATATGCAACACTCTTGTTGCTTATTTATTTGTTTATAATGTTATGGCAACGTGCCCAGCCAAAACTGTCGACTCATTAGTAGAATAGAATATAGAATTTAAGCTAATGCCCAAGCACTGGGACCTATGAGGTCATTCAGCGCTGAAACGGATTTTGACAGCAAAAAAGGTTTAAAATGTGTAACAAAAGCCTCGCAGTTGCACTATTAACAATTTGTTATGAGAGGGTGGAGAGTAAGATGGAAGTGACTATGGAACGGAGGTGCAGTAAAAGGAATGAAAGGGGTTGCAGCTAGGGGATGAATGGACGCTGCAACAGAGCACAAATAATGCTTACAGTGCACCACATTAGGTGTACTGACGGCACTACCCCACAACGGAGACAGAATTATTAAGTAAAAAACTGATCATAAATGTAAAAAAAAGTATTTTATACATTTTTATTATTGAGTGAAAATTACAGTTCTAAAATCAACTATTACGAGCAGTGTTTATATTCTCATTCTCAAGCTCCAAGACCTAGAATTGAATAGTTCTGCGTCTGTTTTACGTCAGACCATCGTCAAGGTCATCATTAGGTCGAGATAATGATTAGGAAGGGAGGATGATGTCAAAATATTAAGAGCTAATCTTCATTTGACCTACGTGGAATTGACCGTCATTTATAATTCAACGCTGAATCAACCAAAACAGGCGACGCAGTTCTCGTGTGATGTAGTATAAAGAAAAGATGAATTAAGTAATGGTAGACCATTGTCTAATATTATTATCATTATACGTACCTATTCATGCTTCATTACTTTTTGTCTTGATTTTCTCCTTATTTCAGTTTTCGTTTCCATATTTCCCTTGGCACATAAATGTAGGCATTCTATTCAGTACAAAGACTTAAAGGTTTTGGGCAGAACTTCCAATCATAAGGTTTTAACAATTAATGAATCACTGTTTATTAAAAAAACTGGTGCCCTCACTGAACACCCATGCCACGCCTACACCTCTTTACCTCTCGTGAACTGTTTACGTTTTTTGTTAGTCTTTCCTCTGTCTTCACACTCAACGGTTGGTCCTTATTTGTATTTTTAACTGTGATTGTTTTATTGTACCTTACATTGTGTATTTTGATATTGTAGCTTAATTTTATTGTACTAATTAGATATTGTTACTTTGTAGCTTGAAAATGAGCCCTACTGGTTGGCTTCGAAACGTTGCAACTTAATAAATATGAGTTCCTTCACCTGTTGGTGTGCTTCCCCTGCCTTCATTGTATATAATATATATATATAATATATATATATATATATATATATATATATATATATATATATATATAAATATATATATATATATATATGCAAGACCTCTTGCTGACTTCCAAGAATATGATAGCTAATTTGATGACGCAGTTTGAGAAAAAGATTACATAGTTAGGGAGGAATCATCCGAATCATATAAAATGAAAACGAGAGATTTCGGTCTGAAAGAAGCTTATCCCTTCTGAACTGGACGCTGGTTGTCAGGTACTAATATATATTACTGTATGATGGCCTGTTCTGATACCCTTCAATGGAATTATATGCCCTCCAAAGAACCTTAATATAATTCAGGTGGACGCTAATAGTGTCAATCAGTTATTGCTTTGATTCATTACAGGATCAGCAAGCAGCCTTCCGCTTGTAATGGCTTGTAATTCCCCTCCAATAATTATTCCCTAATCTATCCAGAATTAATATACAGATGTTCTTCACTTCCTTCTTTGCCGTTTAAATAAAATATTAAATCGGATTCGGCTAAGATTACAGAGGTACACGAAATTAAAAGAGAAAAAAAATGCTGTTTGAAGTATTCGACGAAGCGAGATTTACAGCTGCTAATTCAATGGTAAGTGACACAGAGAGACTGAATTGACAGTCCTCATTGATGCCTTTGTTCCTTTGTATCGCTGTGGAAGAGGTTTTACGACCCTGATCTGTCAAAGCAAAATGTTTTTGAAGCCTCGAAGTTTGAACTGTCTAGAATTTTTGAAGCTTACAGTTTAGGCTTCACCACACATTGCTGAACAATATGACAACATATTATTATAAAAACCAATAAAAAACGAATTTCATTTCCAGTAACCTCATGTTCTGGCATGATATATTAACATTTCAACCAACTTCAGTTTGATTTCCTACATCTGAGTCTTAACGTTAATTAATCACGGTATTTATTGGGATTGATTTCTGATACTTGATTTCTCTGTGAGAAATGAACTAGGGTTTTATACAGAGATTATAGAAAAGATACTTTTACAGGTTTGGGTACGAATTTCTATAGCTTCTGTCATTTTGATTTTAAATTAAACTCCGTTTCTACTCTACTCCACAGGGCCTTGGCACACTCGTCCAGTTGGATGACCTTCAACGAAGAGGCCGAAATACTGGCTAACTACTTTATAACCACTGTTTTCTTCAAAAGGCCTTCTTCAGAGCCTGAAAAAAGTTCTTAGATAAGAAAATGAATATGCCCACTGCCATCCATACTGTGTAAAAAATGGTTTGCAAGGTTACCTTACTTATGTGATGACTATTTAGGAAAAAGTGTCTAAATTTACTGCAGATAGAATTGCCTGCCTTGAATCTAAAATTAATACCCAAAAATCCTTGCACCATCGGGTCCTTCTTCAAGCTCAAGGACAAGGTTAGTCTGTTGTTTACATCCAACGTTGTTTAAAAGTATACTTGCCCCAGGTGTAACCAGGGGACTTCGTTGGATGTACAGTGAGCGTCAAAAGTGAGGCTACAAATTTCAGAGGATTTCGTTCTAATTCACTAACTGGCAACTACAACACGTAGCTCAAAAACTTTTTTTCTACAGTGAAAGCTCTATCAAGCAAAATAAAGCTAACATACGATGCAAAAATATAAAATCTATAATATTTATGACAATCATAAGAAAAAATTACGGTAATAGTAATTATTTCAAATTATAGTAATTACTTCAAACAATAGAAACGAAACAATTTGAAATTTTAGTTCAACACAGGATTATAAACATTACCGATGTGTGTTTCGAGCAACGTGGAAACAAATATTTAATATCATAGCGTATTATCAATTATTTTAGCGAAGATGCATAAAACCATGCAAGTATCAATAGAATATAAAGGGAAAATCTCCGTAACATTAAACATAATCGACCATCAATGCACCTAGATTCAACAGAGAAGTTGGGTGTGGATTGTAGTTCTGATTTTAGCTTCTAGGACTCGATAACCGAGAGTAAGATTCAACCATGATAGTTTTTAACGTATTCCTACTAAACAAGCTGAAAGATTGTGGTAAACCAAGCACGAATTTATAAAGCTCATTATAATGAAACCTTATTAATAGCAAATCATTTCTACAACCATCTAGATATCCAAACAAAAGGAGAAAGGGGCCAAAAATAAGTGCAAAAAATTCTTCAGGGAGAGAAGAGAGCAAAAGAGAGCAGAATAAAGTGAAAAAAAGATTCTTCAAGGAGACAGAGAGAGCAAAATAGAGAAGGAGCAAAAGAGAGAGAAAGAGAAAAAAAGAGAGAAAAAGAGAGCATGTGAAACCGAGCATAAAACACCATCATCGAGAAAGGCTACCTTCAGGTGACTAGGCCTAGTTCCGGGCATAGCAAGGCTCACAATGCGGGGCCATTGTCTGTTATTTAGGCAAAGATAGAACCATGAAGACCGACACCAGGACCTTGGGAACAGACTCGCTATATAGAAAATAAGAAAGACGGTCGCAAGCAACCAGAACACCCGTAAAATCACCACCTGGTTAAGTCTAGCCTCAGTGGTTTTTAAGATCTGAAGAAGGATAGAAAAAGAGCGGACGAACAGACGGACGATAGTTTTCTTTTACAGAAAACTGAAAAGGTTCTCCTGCGTTGGTCAATTATGTTCGCGATGAGAAGAGCTTTTAAGTTGGTTTCACAGCTTTAAGAAAGCAAAAGTGGCTTGATAAGGATTTAGGGTGGGTGGGGATTGCGGGTGTGTGAGGTAATTGAGAATTGCAGGAGATATTTTATCTATAATGTAATAAAATACAACATAAGACTATGTGACGTATTCTTTCCAAATTGACCAATGAATGATGAATGTATATTGAATTTCACCTTTCCTCGAGGCCGGGTTATCGTCTTACATATTTCTAAAATGAATATTAACATGGTATAACTATGTTTAAAATTCAATTAAAAGTATAATGAAATGCATCGAGGTCATGACAACATCTCGTTCTGACGACAAATATCCCCAGAATGAGGGTCGTTGCAAGACAGATTGCCAGCCATCGCCTCCAAGATGAGGTCGTGATGCTGTGAGCGGGGGAGGTTGATAGCCAATCTTGCACACGCAAGGATTACAGGCGTACCAGAATATGTGGTATGGATCAGTGAAGATCAAGAGAGAGAACAAAAGAAAGCACAAAGGAACCTATATATTCTCACGCAAGGACACACAAACACATATCTGGAAGCACATTAATATCTGTATATCCATTCAATTACCCTTCATACCTCAAGAGTAAGAAATCCATCACTTTGCATCTCTGTAGCTGAGCTCAAATCTTGATGTCAATCTGAGATCGCACTCATTGACTTCTGCATGTGTTCCAGTCGCGAACATACGGGAACAATCCAAGGATTGAGACGAAGAAGGAGGGAAACGAACGGCAGTGGAATTCACGAGTTTCCTTCTGAGTTTCGGATGATGTCTTCTCTTGCGAAGCCTAATTTCCAGGTGTTTTGATGGTATAGTATTAGGTGATGTAGAGTTGAAAGGAACTATGCTGTCGATGGGAGGAATTTTCTCTTGGTTTAACTTCTTCAGAACTCTAAATTCCTCCATTCATCTCTCCATTTTATTTTATTATAATAATAATATAATATATATAATAATGGTTGCAGATCCCCAATAATATACTAGCTGTGAGAGTTGATAGCTGTTTTTGAATATATCAATAGCTCTCGCACCGTGCGCTAAGTTCATACTCGGTTAAATGAACATTGTGACTTAAAAATTCGTCGAAGTAAACTTCTGAGCAGGTCATGTGCAGTGGTAGTACAATTTCACACCGAAGAACGCAAATGAAGGAAGCACTCAATAGTCCAACTAGACCTCCCCTCTAACAGGCACACTTGACGGGCAAACCTTGTGGACAACATTCACGGGTAAGCCCGCCAGTATTTGCCCATCAACCCGGGAGAACGCCGATCAGGCCCGCTCGTGTGGACAGGCCTTAAGGGGAACTTTCTTCCAGCGAATCAGAATAGAAAAGTAGTAGGGGAATCAGATAGAGGAGTTTTCATTGTAGCTTTCGTGTGCATAACTGTGCATCCGTTTCCTTTGGTTTGTTAATATAGGTCTCGTGCATTATTATTATTATTATTATTATTATTATTATTATTATTATTATTATTATTATTATTATTATTTATAAAAACAGACACGAAGGCGATCTACATCTTTTTGAAGGTATGTTGCAAAAAAGACTCATTCCTTGGAAGAAATAGATTTTGAAAACGATGCAATTTTAATTCCTTCAACAAGATAACCTTCCAAAATGGTGACCTCTTTGCAGCTCTTGCTCTCAGTTGCATAGCAAAGAAGAAAAACTCACTTGGCATCCGATTGACCAATTTCTCATTTTGTCTTCTATTCTCATTCTCAAGTCAGATGAGAGGAAGAAAATTTTTTTTCATCGAAAATATTTCAGTAGACAATAACTTCTGTTCCGCTTCAATATAAACTGTGATTATACGTTTTACTTCGTAAATTCAAGAATGCGAGAAGTGCAGCCTTACTGATCTGTACCTTAAGATTCAAGGTAAAACTCGGGATATTCCAGGAAGAAACTCGTGCAAATCTACAATAGTTCAGAATCTCGGCATAAAACACCAACGCAGGTAGTTTTTTTTTTTCTTTTTTGTATGGTGTTTTTACATTGCATGGAACCAGTGGTTATTCAGCAACGGGACCAACGGCTTTACGTGACTTCCGAACAAACGTCAAGAGTGCACTTCTATCACCAGAAATACACATCTCTAACTCCTCAATGGAATGACCGAGAATCCAACACGCGACCACCGAGGTGGCTTGGCAAGACCATACCGATCACGCCACTAGGCGCTACGCAGGTATTCACAATTATTTGAGCATAAATATTCGTATCAAAGACACTTAACAAGATAAGCAAAGCTGCATTCTTTCATGCCCAGGAAGTGATGGAAACATATGACGAAAACGATAAAAACTAAATCACACAAGTATGGACGCCACAAAAGTAAAAGGTGCGGTGCAATCGAGTTTCGTGGACAGCGGTCAAGTGAAGATGTGTTGGCTAACCTGACTTTATATAAAATAAGCTACACATGCTAGAGCTGAAATTTGGTATGTTTGATGACTGGAGGGTGGATGATTAACATACCAATTTGCAGCCCTCTAGTCTCAGTAGTTTTTAAGATCTGAGGGAGGACAGGAAAAGTGAAGACGGACAGACAAAGCCATCTCATGGTTTTCTTTACAGAAAACTAAAAAGAGCTCGCATCCTCACCCAGACATGCAATATAATAAGCAGGAGTGGAAACTCATGAATGACCAACAAGCATCGGTCTCTCTCTCTCTCTCTCTCTCTCTCTCTCTCTCTCTTCTGCCTCCATCAAATAAATCTTCAAAAGTCGGCGAGATGTCAACACTTCGGAGATCCGTTCCACTTGATGTTTTATTTTGGTCTGTGGAGGTCGGCGGCTGATTGCTTGTGAAACATCTTCTGGGGACTGTGAGGTCATTGTGCTGACTGCTTAAGAACAAAGGTTGAAACTCTTTGCTCACGTCACCACGAAGTCCTGCGCTGGGTTCAATCTTGTTATTTCATCTGTAGTGCTCAGATTCAGCTTTGACCTTTTCACCGAGAACATCATTAGAATATAAGCTTTTGGCCAAAAGACCAAGCACTGAGACTTATGAGGTCATTCAGCACTGAAAAGGAAATCAAGAGTATGAAAGCTTCCAAGTGTGACTGGAGGAACACCTCAAAACAATTCCTCTGAGACAATTGTTAGTAGAAGGTGGGGAGACAGACGGAAGAAAGCCATGAAAGGAGGTACAGTAAAAGCAATGAAAGAGGTTACAGCAAGAGCCACAGGGAAGCTGCAGAGAACCTTCAGTAATGCCTACAGTGCACCACGTGAATTGCACTAACGGCACTATCCATCTAAGGTATTGAGAACACCCTTATTAGTCCAATACAATACAAAATATTAAGACTCCTTAATAATCGTGTGAATCACATCCATGAATAGACAAAAATGTGATAAAAATGAATTATTCTTTTAATTAGTCATATCTTTGTATCATAAAATAATTAATTCAAAAATAGAAATATAAAATTAACTTTCAGGTATCTATTTCCGAGCCGTGTTTCCGCTTCAGTCAGAACAGAGTCATTACGCGAATCACCTAACTCATTAAAATGTTGAAGCTTTGTTGTAAACATGATATTACCTTTTTAGTTTTCAGGGTGATTATGCAAATTCTATTGATAGAGTAAATTTCTGATATTCACATTAACACATAATTCACTACTTATCGACTGTATGATAACCCCAGTAATGACTATCATTATTTGGGTGACAAATGAGCATCGGATGCATATAATCATCGCGGCATAGGCCGCGCACAATGAAGCAACTGCAGGTCTAAGATGGAACGCTACATCACACGCAGAAACAAAAGCTATCGATTACAGCAGCTATTGAAGGTATTTTATTGCAAAGTTTCAATAAACGTGAGAGAAGCAGTCGGTTGTAGGGGAACAAGTTCAAAGAACTGAAACGTTCTGACTTGCTGCTGATGAGCCTTTTGTTTCAAGGTAAAAGATTCCCATCCTTCCGAAATACCCGATTACTGAATGTTTACTTGGTCGACAAGTTGCTCTCATTCATTTCTGTTGATTTTGTCATATTATGTTTTATCAGTGTTATATTTAGACCCATTTTATACTTCCTCAACACTAAAAGCAAGAGTACATAACAGCTTACAAAAAAAAAAAAAATGCAGAAAATAGTATTAGGCCTACAAGAAACTTTAATTCGTATCTCATATGAATTGTTTTTTTGTTATCCATCCATTTCCTAGTGTAACACAGAGCAGAGCTTTTCATAACATTACTATTTGATGACTGAAATCTTTATATCTGGGCTCTAGTCATTTATTTTCACTGTGAAATAAAAGCTTGACATACCGAGCATATACAGCTCCATGCATTTCTTAAGACTGATAATAACGACTCAAATTCCAACAAAAAATCTACTTCCTAGTGGAAATAAAATATTTTCGAAACTATAATAAACTGAAAGTCTAAAAAGAATACAATTATACATTGATTTTCCGTTTTGGAATCGGCAGAGTGCAATAGCAACTGAATTTCTCATATTGTCAACTTAAAAAAAAGAGAATGAGGTCCAGAAAGAGAGGCCACAGAAAAAAGCAGCGGAATTCAAAAGAAGAGAGAAAATAGGAGTAAATTCCAGATCTGTCCCAGTGACGACGCTTCTGATGAGATTCTCTTGTTCGTTATTGACTGAGCTAATTCACATAACGATAGTATTTCAGCACGAGTCTGGATACCCTTGCATTTTGAAAACGAATTTTGGCTTTATATAAGGTGAACATAGGCAGCGGGTTTTATCTACAATGATCTAAACCTACAAGCAAAGAACGATCAGGATAAGTGTCAAGATGGCGAGACTGTTATAACTATTATATTCCAGATCTAATAAACTCCATCTGAATTTAGCGGCTCTATAAATAGACTTTCATCCTCAAGACACAACTGTCTCGACAACACTGACTATAAATCCAAAAAATTAAGGGTTTTGTTTTTGTATTAATTCATTAGTAAGACATTAATCATGGTAAGTCAGTGAAATAAATATATGCATATGTATGCATGTTTATGCGTGTAAAAACATGCACTCTCTCTCTCTCTCTCTCTCTCTCTCTCTCTCTCTCTATAATATATATATACTATATATATATATATATATATATATATATATATATCTATATATATATAATATCTAAATATATGAAAGATATTCCGATTTATAATAATACACTAACGTTTCTACCGTAGCGGACGCTATAAAGTCTCAGCCTCGTAAAGCTCTGATATTCTTGGATATAATTTCCACAGAATGCCCTGACATTCTGAAACATTTTTAGTAATCAGGTTAGGTTATTTTGGGAATCAGGTCGAGGCTAACGTCTCGTGTCACCAAGAAGTATGCCGATTTCATGCGGTTCTTTGAGAAACACCGTTGAATTCAGGTACATTTTCACTCTGGACGGAATCAACCTGTCTTCTCCGACAGATGGATGGAATGTTTGACAGGAAAAGAAAACAAAGTTTGAAATTTATAAATAAAAGTAACGAAAAAGTTACTTTTATTTATAAATTCTCGTTAAAAGCGAAAAAATACGAGGAATCCTACAGACGGAATCCTCTCCTGGTTTTGAGTGGCCAGTTGCACAAACATCTCTCTCTCTCTCTTCCAGCTCTGTTTGTACAGTACACCGTTTTTCTGAGCGAAACCTCAAGTGAACTCGAATGAGGGATGTTTTTACAGCGCCGATTTCTTCCGGGTGCTCTTGAAAAACACTGTTTCCCTTAATGGAAAGGAAAGTTCCACCCTCCGGCCCTCCTCTGTGGATCTCTCGGCAAGAGTCGACATATTTTACATCCAAAGTTAGTGACTTGGGTTTAAATTGGGAGCTTCAGGTAGGCAGTATATGCCAAGTCGTTTTTTAAATTAGAACTTTCTTCATTTATAAAGGAGCATTGCGTCATAGCCTCTTAGTTCTCCACAGAATATCTACATTAGAACATATCAGTTCAATGCATTAAAGGCGCCTCAGGAGTCTGTCTTCTTCGTACAGAACATATTTAGTCTTTATATGAATTTCCTTTTGTCACGTTGGGTAATGTAAAATAACAAGCTATTTCATAAACCACATTTTTACTTTCTTGCCAATCTCTAAATCACAGCTTTATTTGTAACTTCATACTTTAAATTGAATATCTTTACAATATTTGAATTGTTTTCCCAAGTGAGAGAGACAGGGTGGGGAAAATATGGTTAAATTACTGATTGCATCTTTTTCGAGATAACTGTAAACAGCCTCGTTATCTAATTCTATAAACTTATTTACGTTTCCCCAACATAGCAGTTTTGTTCAGTGTCCTGATTTTGTCCATATAACTAACTTAATACGACCTACGATGTGACCACGATAAAGAATTATTTTATATAGATAACTAATAATGATGCAAAAATGCCTCATTGAGTTGTTTCTCTTGTTACATATACGTCAAATCAGTGGTTAATATCCTATTTAGTTTTTTGGAAATTAAAATCTCTAATAATGACATTTATGGGAAGACGACTTCAACAAAATCAGGGAGACAAAACGGAAGCTTTGCCACGTTGGAGAAACATAAGTTTCCTTTATTAGCGAAAAAGACTTTTTACAATGGTTTCCGCAGCAAGGAAAGGAACTAAGAATATAAATTGGCAACCGAGTACGTAAAATGGGCCATATATTACCCAACTTGGCAAAAGAAAACTTTTTAAAAGGACAAAAATGCCTTCTATATAAAGAAGACAGAAACCTACTATGCATTTACAGAGGCCATGAAATGTTGTTTTTCGTAAACTACTTTTAAACCAACGTATGTATTCCCATGTTACTAAAGCACTGAATGTTTCTAATATGCTCCTAACTATGGTAGAGATTTTGATGTGATCGCTCGGCAGAGGACCAGATTGTTTTGTGGTTTCTGTCAAGGAACAGGAGTTTTATACGACTTCTAAGGCATTAAAGGCGTTTTAAATGTATCCATAAGTGTGTGAACATGCAGTGACTATTTTGCCCTTCCTTTAATAAAGTAGAAATGTTAAGTTAGCATTTATTTAGGTGCAAAACAGCAGGACTCTTTGCCCCGGTTTCCTGGCCGGGAAAACCACATGCCCTCGGGCTATGCTCGAGGCGTCTGTATGGCCAATTTTAGCGAGTAGTAAAGTTGGCGACGACGCACAGTCATTTGTGCCCAGCGAAAACCAGACACAGTGACTCTTCCTTTTTGTGTCTCCAGAATGGATGCGCCAAAGGTTGAAAAGAATTAATACCATAGGTATTAGATACTTGGTGGGTGCAATTTATGAAGACTACATTCCCTTAATTCTTGATGATACTTTACGTATAGAGGACGATGAAATTGAGGGCATTGCAGAATTGGGGAAAACTTAGGTCAATTGTTAAATTAAGCTCAAGAGAGAAATATGAAAACATTTGTGAAGATTTCGGTGGCAAAGAAATCAGTGTAAGAGACGACCTAAAAATTCGAGTTGAAGATTTGTCTACTTACAGGTCGTACGTGACAGTGCGAAATGTGTCTTTTGAAATTACTGACTTCATGCTGAATGGCATTCTTTCCCGATTTGGAACAATGAGTTATGTGAAGAACAACACTCGAAGTCAGGGAAGATACAAAGGTATTGATAATGGTGTCAGAACACTTTCGATGGATATTAATCGACAGATTCCTTCCTTCTTATGTGTTGAATGCGACAAGGTTAATATCTCTATATACTACATAGGGCAGACTAAAACTTGTAGACTTTGTGGGCAAACCAGCCATTTTGCTAATGAATGTGAAGTTGGAATTACACAAAGACTAAATATCATTAGTGAAGTAGACTTCCCTCATTTATCTGGCAATCAAAAAAATAAAGGAAATGAAATGCCAGTAAGCCACCAGGACCCAGTAGACGTTCGAACTTGTGAAGGTATGCCCCAAAGCACTTCTACAATTGACCGTCCTGTCGAAGTCGGAAGTAACCCAGCATCCAACGCCCAACCAGCCGTGCAGACGGAATCCTGCCATTTGATTGACCTGGGTGATGACATTGACATTACTCCAACTATCTGAAGATAAGAATTTGACCCCTATAAATGGGACCTTAGAGCATAATGGTGGGACAGACGTATTGAATGCAAGATGCTTCATCGTACAACGAACTACTGAGACTGATGCAATACCTCTTGTTGCAACCTACGGAGCAATATCCGAGTAGACGAACGTTTGTTCACCCGACAGCAATCCTGTTGAAGCTTTACCTAGTGAGAATGATATGAGATCTTGTGACGTCATGGAAGAATCAAGGCATTTTGAAGGCAACGTTGACGAAGACAGCAGTAACACCGACACAGCGCGTCCATTGAGTCAAGATTTATTTAGCTCAATTATCCCTTCCAGAGGTCAAGATGATATACAAAATCCAACAGGTGATTTAATGTTACCACCCTTTAATAGTTCCAATTATTATAAAGGTGCTAATGACACGATGTCAGAACAAGAAAGTTGTTGCTCAATAGAAAATGAAATATCAGCAGGTCAAAAATGTAATAATGATAATGAAACCACTGTGACCGATGAGTCGGACTGTAATTCAAGCATTGTAGAAAACATGAGGATAAACAAAAAGCGAAAGCAACGTAAAAATACAACGAAAAAGAGTAAAAGAAAATCTCATAATAACTAACGTTCATTAGGATATCCACCATTAATATTAACGGCATTAATGATAGAATGAAACGAGATGCTACACTCATTTTACATCTTCAACAAAATAGACATTCTTTTAGTCCAGAACACAATGTTAAGGATATTAAAGATATAGAGTTTTTGTCATGCAGGTATAATATCATTTTCAATCCAGCCATTTGTCTTAAAGGTGGAACCTGTATTCTCATCAAGAAGACTTTAGGTTTTGTAATAAAGCATGTTGAAAGAAGTGGAGATTCTAGAATATGTTCTGTACATGGTGAGGTGAATGGTAGTAAGATTCGCATTGTTAACATTTATGCTCCTTCAGGTAACAATCATAAAAGGGAACGGGAAGAGCTTTTTGGCAAGGAACTGCCCTACTACTTACGGTATGATAATAGCCATACTATTATGGGAGGTGATTGGAACTGTGTTTTGAGTCCTAGAGACAATTCTAATAATAGTGAATCAAACGTGTCAAAATCACTGCTCAGATTAATTAGAACCCTTAGGTTTAATGATGTATGGTTTTTGCATAACAGGGAACCCCAGTATACCTATGTACGCACAAACTACGGTTCTCGCATTGATAGATTGTACTGTCAGACGCTCAATGACAATGTAATTTCAAGGAAACTGCCGCCTGTGTCATTTTCTGATCATTCCGCTGTCATTTGCAAAATTAAGATGAATCCAAACACTAGTATTGGGAACTCATTTTGGAAACTTAATACTATTTTACTAAAAGACGAGGAAATTAAAGAAACGTTTGGAAGGTTGTGGACATTCTTGAAAACACGTAAAAGGAATTTCTATCATATCAGTAATTAGCGGAATGATTTGGTGAAACCAGAAAAAAAAAAAATTCGTCAGGGAAAGTTAAAGGATTAGCAGGCAGAAGTTTGAGGTCATCAATTATTTCGAAGCAAAACTAAGGAAACAATACATGAAACTTAATGTATCAGGAACCTCGGATTATGTAGATATCACTATTCTGAAAGACAGAATAAACAATCTAAAATCTCAGATTTTAGAGGATGTTAAAGTACGATCGAGAATTCAAGACAGGATTGAAGGGGAAAAAAAAAGACTCCTCTTATCTTCTTGGACAGCAAAGAGCAATAAATAGTAAAAAGGTCATGACAGAAATAGTCGCAGAACGAAACATAATTCCGAATCTTGATGAAGGTACTGTTCTTAGAAATAACCAGGCCATTGAACACTATGTGTTCAGGTATTACCAAAAACTTTACCGAAAAAACATTTGTGATGTACCTATGTAAATCTTCTTTATGCAGTTTATAGAGAAAAAATTTAGTGATTCTGATAATGATATATTTCATAAGAATATATCTCTCAGAGAGATACGTGATGTTATTCGTTCCATTGCCAACAATAAATGTCCTGGTATAGATGGCATACCAATAGAATTTTATAAGGTATTTTGGGAAGATATTAAGGAAGAACTAAAACTGTTGCTTGAAAATATCATGGAAATGAAAACTCTCTCCAAGAGTCAGAGTATTGCAATGGTCACTCTCTTATCGAAAGGCATCGATGAGAGTGCTTTGGCTAATTGGAGACCAATTTCATTGTTGTGCTGTGACTATAAACAGTTATCCTTAACCTTATCGGTCCCAAACAATTTTGTGTGCCTGGAAGATCCATAAATACATGTAATACTTTAATTAGAGATGTTGTGTATTATTGTAGTCAGAAAATAGTTCAAGGTGCTATTTTAAATCTTGATTGGTCGAAAGCATTTGACCGTGTTGATATTAATTTTGTACTTCGGATTCTTGAAAGACTAGGTTTTTGTGATGAACTGATTTCCTGCATTAAGATATTGTACACGAATATTGGAAGTTGTTGCATTGTTAATGGTAACATTGGTAAATATTTAATTGTGGAGAGGGGAGTCCGACAAGACTGCCCTCTTTTTATGCTCCTTTATGCTGTTTTCCAGGAACCTCTGTATCTTGCTATAAAAAGAAATAGTTGTGTTGTACACTTGCCCTTACCAAATGATAACCACCTTAAAATTCTTGGTTTGCCGATGATACAAATATTTTCGTTGCCAGTGACAAGGGAATTTTGGAGATTAGCACAGTTCGTGTCTAAATTTGAAGCAGCCACGGGTTGCATGCTAAGTAAAAATAAGACGAAAATATTTGGATTAGGCCCATGGGGTGATAGGTCTTTTTGGCCTTTATCATGGCTTCAAGGGTATACAGGTTCTTTTACAACTTTGGGAATTCTATTTTCTGATATTTACGAAATGGCTGTTAATTCTTCGTGGACAAATATATTATGTAAAATTAAGAATACTTTGGCGAGCTTTCACAACAGAAGACTTACATTTCATCAAAAAGCTGTTATTGTCAATACCTTGATTTTTTCAAAGACATGGTATGTTTCCCATATTTACCCTTTGCCTGTCAAATATGCAAAACTAATAAATAAAGAAATTTTCTTTTACATATGGGGGAAAAAATGTGAATTCATTAAAAGAGACACTTAACAAAGTCAAAGATTGAAGGAGGGATAGGAATGTTAAGTCTTTTATGGAAGACACAAAGTATTCTAGCTGCCTCTTCTTAAAGTTACACTGTGATGAGAATACAATTTTATGTCAAATTATTATAACAATTCACATATGAAGGGCTTGTTTACCGGAAATTCAACACAAAGAGACAATTCATGTGTAATGGCACCTATGTATTCTGAGGTCTTAGTAGTAACAATTAGGAAATGTAAAACATTTCAGAATTTTCCTTTCTTAAATCGAGAACTATATGTGAATTTATTGCCAAATGTACAGCCAACTGTTGAGAGTAGATACCCCCTTTATAATTGGCTTCTGATTTGGGAAAACATCAACATGAAATTTCTTTCTGCTGCTGATGGGGAAATAATATATATATATTCACGAAATATTACCCAATAAAAAAAGGTTAAAAGAAATGAAAATAATTCAAGATTCTCATTGCCAGTTTTGTGAGGACTGAGGAAGGAATCAAATATTCATATGGTATATTTTCTGCAAGAGAATTGCAAATGTAATAATATGGTTAAAAGGAGTTTTGAAGCTATTTTGTAATTTTGTTCACTGCAATTTCATTAGAATTATGTATTTTGATTTCCCAGAGTCATCGAGGAAACAAAGTAACACTGCAACTTTAATTTTGTCAAGTTATATTGTAAATATATGGTTGTTCAAAGACAAGAATGTGCCTGAACGTTTGATTATAAATAGAATAAAAGCTTCGATTATAAAAAACCAGAGAGATATCAAGGATGTACTCCCCACCATTTTGAAAGAGAAATTGTTAAAATATTTCACAAAGAATTTTTGTAACATTTGGAAATATATGTAGTTCTGGATTTATTGTAATGTTTTGTAAATAATTTATTGAATAAAAACTTAAAGAAAAAAAAAGTTCTGTGCTGACAACAATGGGACTATCGTTACTATTTGTATCATAGTCTATATAGTAAGACATTCGTTAGGTTCTGGCTAAATAATGTGAGTGGTTATGAAAACATTGCCGAGTTATGGAAAGAACATTATTCTGAGCTGTTTAACGACCCTGGTCACTCATCCTGTTCCAGACGTAATGGAAGATCAAGGTCAGCGAGATGTTACAGGGACAAATGTCAATGAAATATCGAATGCTGTGAACACTTCAAGTAGCCCTGGATATGACGGGCTGACCCTTCAGCACTTAACTGAGGCTCATCCGGTACTT
>NC_087202.1:144824462-144839741 GCF_015104395.2 Macrobrachium nipponense | reverse complement strand
GACTTTAACCTCCCATTTCTCAAGATCATAAAAAACTGTACGCAATATTCAAAATGTTATGAGGAGGACTTTCATATTCTCGAGAGTCGCATCAGAAACGTCTCTTTAATTTGCTGAAGAGACAAAGTTTGTTTCTTCGCCTCGAAAATAACTAGACTTTGAGATTTTTTGGTACCCTCGTTAAGGCGTTCCCTTGGGCGACAACACGTTAAGGCGTGGTTGAGATCACTGAAAGAAACCTTTTTAGACATTCACAACTTTCCTCATTTCCATTTTCAGAGAATTACATTAAAAGAAGAAAGAAAACACCACGTACGAAAACAGAAGGGAACAGCAGTAGAAAAACAGCCTTCAAAGAACCTTCTGTCATTTCGTGAAAAGAATTTCTGAAATATCATATGATGATATGAAAGGGAGCCGAGGAAAACAAAAGATGAATGATTTTCTTTGTTACAAGGGGTCGCATACGTCTCCCACCCCATTTATCCGCTTTTCTCCCTTGGGGTTATTGATTTTATCGTTTTGTGATTCTTTATTCCATAAATAACGAAGAGAAGCAAATTCCTGAGAATTCTGAGGAATTTGGTTCTAGATGTGCCAGAACAAGCTGCTGTGTCGAATTACTTCAGGATAAGAAGTTTGTTGCTTAATCTTTTGTTCTGGAAAATCAGGGTAAAGGAAACTTTTTTTCTGTTTGGTATTCATGTTTCATCTGTTGACACGAAGAAATATCCATGCACACACACACACAAACACACACACACGGGAGCGGTTCAAAGGGTGACATATTATAGGAGTGACAGACATAACAAACCTCAGATATAAATTTCAAAGGAGTGACCACCATCCTACCAACACTTAAAACAAGTTAACAATTCTGTGGTGCTAGTTTTTTAAAATAAAATCTTCATCGTTGTCACTCCCATAAAATATCACTCCTTTTTTTACGGCATTTATGTCACTCCTATGAAATGTCACTCCTTACACACACACACACACACACATTCGGCTTAAAGATTTATTCATAGCCATTCAGTGGACGTTTCAGAAAGAGGAAGCTACTATTTAACCAACACGTTTTGCGATATAAGTCTGCATTAAACAGGATAAAATTCACTCAGTCTTCAACTCCCCATATGACAGGTGCTTTTTTTAAACTCTCTTGTTTTTTTAAATAATTCTTAAGTTTTAACGGTAATTTTAATTTTATTTTTAATATTATTGTTTTAAGCACCACACATTTTTTCTGATACTGCATCCTTTCAGTCATCCGGTAACATTCGTAAGTTTTATACGTGGCATTCCATTGTGATAACTTACAATTTTTATAATGGCTATTAATGAATATAATCTGTAATACTGATTTTACTTTCATTATAGCCTAATGATTGCAAGGCGTTCCTCAGGTGGTATACTTTTTCTCATTTTGTATCACTCTTACTCAGTATAATCAAAAGCGTTCTTTCTCTGTCTAAAACGATTTATCATCATGGATTCCTATTGAATGATAAACAAGTGAAACTGGCTGACATTACGTTCTCTATAACTGGATGAACCCAATGCTTGCGACGGCGTAGCTTTGTTCGTCGGTGTTTTTTCTTCAGTAAACATTTTTGGTATTACCTTGCCATTAATCATTTTAGTTTCCAGGAAAACACTGTAAATCAGCGTGCGTGAAGCGTGCTCAAGCTATGCAATGGCTGCAAAACATAAGTCAACTTGTGATACGACCAACCGCTCAGTTCTCGAATGCCGTTGAAATAAACTTTTTCTTAGCTCAGCTGTTGACTTCTAACCGCAAACCCTTTTAATTACTCAAAGGCTTTCAGTTAATGAATATAAACTGTGACCGGCTAAAAACAATTCTCGGATTTCAATCACGGAAGCTCAAAAAAGCATTGTGATTAATGAATTCTATAATGAAAGGAGAGAATCTATAAATACTCCATAGTTTGGTGGACATATCCACCAGTGCGCGGCTACTCCCACCCACAGCCAGGTCCTCCCTCCCCGAATATTGGTCAGTTAGTCACCCGGCCCCGCGGAAATTGTTTTAGCGCAGTGGTTTTAGCGTTATTTTGGTGGAATTCTTCCCCAAGAGAAAATGGAATAACATTTCACGATAAGCAGAGCATATTGAAGTTTATTAGCCCACATTTTGTGCTGGGCAGAAGGTGGCTTCCCAGCAATTGATCGCTCTCTGTTGACTCGTGTTTACCTATGAATATCATAGTGGCATAGTCCAGTGACGATTCGTGACAATTTAATTTTAATATTTAGAACATCATTTATCTCATACCACGTTATATAAAGTAAAATAGATCGCGTTCGTTTCAACATATGTGCAGAGTCAGTAGGTCTAGCCTTATGGTTACTGTAGTCTGTTTCATTGCATTTGTCCAATCAAGGGTGAGGATACCTTGGCTTCTTCTTGATATAAATTGAACAATTTCTCCAATGACGTATCTGAATGTTAACATTTGCAATGAACCTTCGATGAGCTTTCAATAATCAGGATTGATGACATTGGTAGAGCCTAGGCTGCACTTTAGACCTTCACTCACAAACTGTTGAAATCACGATTTTCTACCCATACAGACCTCATTCTATGTACGGTTTCATTGTGTGCTTATAGAAATAACCTGTTCTGATACCAGAGTCATATCAACATCCGTAAACGTGTAGCATTGACCCTTGAAGCTAGGCCTATGCTACCAATCGCCAGATGTTTGATCAGGGACTCCGTGAACGACTTTCAGAAGGGCTCATGTGGAGAAAAGGATGCTCCCTTAGTTCTGGAAATGAAGTCTGCCATGTTTTATATGCTACAATTATATAATATATGATATATTATTTAGAGAAGATATGTTGAAAGGATAATGTGACAGTCTTAAAATTCAATAAATTCAATTCGTGTAATGACCCAGTTAAATTGGTAAATATTGGTAAAGAGGAACCAGAATAAATAGAAATTTTTTTTCTCATTCCTTCCATTAACACATATTCTTTTTCTTTGTCTCTTAAGAAGAAAATCGGTATGCAATATCATATGTATATTTGTAAGTGTTTACATAATAAAAATATGGAATGTTAGTCCATATATATAAAAGTCTAAAACTAAAGAGGTCAACCAGATTGCTTGCAGGAATGTGATCAGACTAGAGACGCTAAAGATGACGTATACAATAAAAGTAGGCTAAGATAACATGCCGTCACCTGTAGTCATTCAATTGTTTATAAACATTAGTCCAAGCTCCCTGCTTGAGACAACTACCGCCTACGTGATCTGTAGCGTGTCTAATTTTGATTCTGTGTTCGTATGAAACTATGTCATTTGTATGTGTTCATATGTTCGAACTACTGTCTGTTCCTTCATAACTTGTAACAGAGATGGTAGACAGGGAGAACAGAGTTAGCTATCGTCATTAGAAGACCTGTACCTCTTTACCTAAGCTTTATCATGTAGAGGAATAGGATTAGCCATCATCATTGGCAGAAGCGATCAAGCTATCGTTATTAGAAGACTTGTACAATCATACCTGATCTTCACCATGTAAAACTTCAGAAGAATATATAATTTTTTATACTTCGTGTTTTCTACAAGAACCTCCTCACCGAACCATGAGTTTAACACATCGTCGTAATAACCAACAAGATAATACCGACTTCGTAAGTGATCTACAAACCCCAAGACACTCCATTGAAGATGGAAGTGCAATACCAACCGACTTAGCGTATAGATTATCGCAAGTCTAACATTACCTCATAGGGCGCTTATCATACAAGGCACAAGCCCTAATATTGGTGGCCAGCGTACCAGACGAACTCTACAACGTCCTACGAAGAAAAACCAGAATAATAAATCATGTATCATAAGAAGTCAACGAACGAACGGAAGCAGCAGATTCTTCAAGCAACCTAGTATCATCGTTAGTGGAGCGACTTCAGAAAACAATAAGAACTCTTCACGACGACGAAAGCAACAGATTCTTCAACCAACTTAGTATCATCGTTTAGTGAATAACTTCAAGAAACAAAACCGACGTGTCTTTTTTCCTACGCAACGCAACGCTTCGTCTCTCATTAGAATCATTCAAGAAAACATCGTTAGTGAGCGTTTCCGGCACTCCAAGAACAAACCGAACGCGTCTGCAGCATCGGATTTTCAAGGGCTCGAATCATCGAAACAACGCGCACGGAGGAAACTCAAGCCAAACCAGGTCATCCGCTAAATAGAGAAGGAGGACCAAGGCCGTGTGTCGTTATCGGAACACCGTGACTTCCCACAAAAGCAAGCTAAGTACAATTTTTTATTCATTTGGAGTAACTTTGAGTGT
This sequence comes from Macrobrachium nipponense, assembly GCF_015104395.2. Lineage (NCBI taxonomy): Eukaryota > Metazoa > Arthropoda > Malacostraca > Decapoda > Palaemonidae > Macrobrachium > Macrobrachium nipponense. The sequence continues at coordinate 144,835,404 of NC_087202.1, read as the reverse complement.
TTCCTTTGCAGGTCGAATTTCGTTATTCCTGTGGCTGAAGTTACGAGACATTCTTAATCTTACTTTTTACAGAAATTATCTACATCATTGAGATTTCGCTACTGCGAGTTTTTATCTTTGAGTGTCTGTTTCCAGAAGTTCTACTGAAATATCATAATCATATATTATGTTAATTTTATCATTTTGGGTGTGATTATTAATACCTTACGTAACAAATCATATTAAACAGTGAATATGCGTTTACGCAGTGGACGTCTGTATTTATACAGATGCATGGACAGGGTCGTTAGGCACCGTAGTGATTAGAAAACACACAAAAACAAGTGGAACACCCGTACAAATCTAGATAAATTAGAGGTAACACTATTTCGGGTCATGACAATAAATGCTCCTTTGCAAGTCCCGATCGCAGTTTTAGCCTTGAGTTTTTTGAGTTATATAAAATATCGAACCTCAATGACTCAACTTAACTTTAAAAATATGGCTGGATTGCAAGGAATAACATGTCGTAAAAAACTTTCATCAGGCTAAATGCGCTGACCAGGATCCCTCACTATTTCAAATTTTAGCAAAGAATGAAGTACAAACAGTTAATATTGAATGCAGTAGTGATAACTTGTCTTATTAGTAATCGCTCAGTTCCTAATAGTTCGTCATTCATTGCTTTATACGTAACCAGCAACATAATGCTAAAAACACACAATACGTTGCCGATGGTAATAAAGAGAAGGATCTTAATTATTACAAAAAGAAATAGAAACAGTAGCCCGTTCAGAATCAAACAAGCAAACTCGGTGACAGTGTCACCTAGTCAAGTGGTCAAGGTCAGTCAAAAAACTGCCGAAGTGTTCAAAGCATAGCAAATTCCATACAATAAGCGACTCTAGCAGAGTGGGGAAAAGCGATGTCGGATCATACATACCGATATCTTTTTGAATTAAAAGGATTTTTCCTAGGAAACACACGACCGTATAAAGTAATCAGAGCAGGTTTTCGTTTTTTTTAATACGTAAGTTATTAAAGTTAGTGGTGGATAAAGCCCGACTGTACGCGCCGTAAAAATTAGAATATCCTGTTTATTCCTTTAGTACACGTAATATCCAGTATTTACGGACTCACCGTCTGTTATTCGAACTTCCCTAATGAGAAGTCCGGATAAGCGAGCGCTTACAGATACCTCTATATTATAAAAAACATTGATCTGTATCTAGTGTAATTGTAAGATCCATCTAGGGGTATACAAAATATTATCTTACATCCTGCAAAATAAGGCGTGTTTATCAAAGGAAAATCCTATAAACCTTCAAACATATTAAAATCCGTTTGAACAAAAATGAGACAGTTAATCAAATAATAACTTATATAAAGGAACTATACATTTGTCTCATAAATCGTAACATTGTTCAAATGACCCAACAGAATTCTCCCACAACCGCAGTCGCACTTTGCACGCAAAATCTCGAGAAGCATGCACCCTCGAATGTCTTAGTGCGTGTAAAAAAGACTTTGCTGGGAAATGAAATTTTAATCCTTCCCGACACTCTGAAATATAACGATTTCCGCGAACAAAGCCCTAGACACGGTTGACTCGCTGCAAACAAGTTAATATAGTAATCCACAAAAACCTATACATATAAATATCGCATTTCTTTTATTGTTGCTAATTTTTAATCCCGCCCAACCAGTCGTGGATGAATCTCTCTGATAATCTATCTAAAGTAATATCAGTAAAGTCATTCAAGCAGAGGTGATTCAGCAGAATTTTTTTTTTTATCTTTTACCTGAATACCAGGAAGTTTCTCCACTAGCGAGTGATCTCTGGGAAAAACGGATGTAATTTAACACAAAATACGGTCTAAGGACAAACATAAAGCTATATACGTACCTTCGTATAGACTCTCACTGCAATTTCAAAATAGAGATAAATGACGAAGTTGAAATATGTTAGTAATAGGAGCCATTAGGAAATCAAATAAGCTCATATAATTTTTCCCTCAAACGTCATGCCATAAAAAAATCGGACTTGGCGTATCTGCGTAGATTTCTGTCGCTTAAACAAGGAAACGACTCCCGATAGTTTCCAGTGCCATGTACCGACGACATTTTATCTCTGTTAGGTTAGAATAAATTTTTCACCAGCTTGGACTTACTTAAAAGCTTTTACCAGATACCATTACCTAAGTGATTGTACCTCATACTCCGTTTTCAGCACACTCAGGGGACATTATCAATTTTTTACGTATGCCTCCGGCTTACGTTGCGCCCCAATTACAATATAGTGTTTGGAGACTTTTAGGGGATACCCTACATGCCTATATGGATGATCTTGTAATCTTTTCTAATACCTTAGAAGTACATTCACATAAAGTAGAGCTAGTGCTACAGAGACAAAGACAAATAATCTCAGAGTAAAATATCTAAATGTGAGTTTTTTAAAAACCGAACATGTTTATCTAGGTTTTATGTGTCTGGTCAAGGTCTTAAAAGTAGTCCATGGTAAGGTGTCGGCTATTCATAACTTTCCGGTACCTATTAACGTAAAAGGGGGATACAGCACTTTGGCGCTGTAGTGGGTATTACAATCGTATGTAAATATGCATCTCTTCAATCATGACAGCTCCTTTAACAGATCTTACGAAGAAGAGCGTAGATTTATTATGGTCTAAAAAGCATCAACAGGCGTTCGATATCTTAAAAGCGGAATAATGCAGCTCACCTAACTTAAAAATCCCTGATTTAAATAAGGAATTTTTTTTTATTGCAACAGACGCCTCAGACCAAGGGGTAAGGGGGGTACTACTTCAGTAATATGATAAACAGTTCTTTCCTATAGCTTTTTATTCACGTAAACTAAAGCCCTCTGAAAGTAAATATGCAGTAATAGGCAAGGAAGGGCTAGGTATCGTTAACTCACTAGTACGTTTTAAGTTCATAATCTATGGCTATCCTGATAAAGTCCTTACTGAACATAAGTCCTTTACCGAGTTTTTCAAAGGCTTTAATCACAGTCCAAAAGGAACTCGGTGACAAATGATCATTCAGGTCTTTGGAGCCAAGATAAGATATCTACCTGGGAAAGCAATTATCATAGCTGACGCATTATCCCGCAATCCCGCACCATACTGCAAAGAACCATTAATTAGACTAAAAAATATAGAAACATCCGTACCTATTGTTAAAACCGTATCTAAACAAGAAAATTCCTTAACCCAAGAGATCGCGAGCATTGAATATCTGGGTTGGAGCGCAGAACTGTTACAAACTGAACAAAGCAAGAGTCAACAGACATAACCCAAACAATAAACACTTCGAACGGAAACAGAGTCAGCAGCAATAAACACCAAACAATAAACACTTCGAAACGGAAACAGGGTCAGTGGCTAGGCAAAAAAACAATAAACACTTCGAGCAGAAACCCTAAAGCAAAAGTATATTTATAGTATGTGTATCAGAATAATGTAATCAAATGTAATGTTATATGTAGGTCTGTGACGAGGAAAACCCGAAGAACACAGCAGATGACTAACGACCAGGTAGTAGTAATAATCTCTTTCATACCAATCGTCATAAACTGGTTGCATTCCGTCATCCAGGGTTCTCTACTATGTCACAGAAAGCCAAATCACTATTTTACTGGCCTACAATGCTTACAGATATAAAAAACACATAACTAATTGTAACACGTGTCATGGAAACAAGGGATACACTAAGACACCTGTCAGTTTAAGGGCCTATCCTGTGCCAAATCAATCCTTGAAAGAATATACGTAGAATTATTAACAGAATTACGAGTCTGACAGAGGGAATAAACACTTCTTAGTGTTAATAGTTCCTTGACACGTTATATAGAATTAATAGCACTAAAAACAAACACCGCAATTGAGTGCGTTAGGAATATTTATGAGTGCTAAATCAGTAAACATGGAATTCAACACATAATAATCTGTGACTCGGGTGGTGTAAATCAATAATAATCTCCTTAACTCGCGTGTGAATTCCTTTCCATTAAGAAAACCAATAATATATTTTATCACCCAGAGTCAATCGGTTTGGTAGAATAACGGATAATTAAATAGGAAGTGTCAATGTCTTAAGAGGTACAACTCGTGATATTGGATCCGAACTGGATTATAGCGGTTCTCGCGGTTTTAAATACCTTTATCATTTATATCTTGTATCTATAGAATTGATGCCGCAATACGGTACGCCGCTAGAACACTTTTCCACATATTCAAGCCAACCATTAATTTATCAAATATATATATATATATAAATAAATAAATATAAAAAAAATAAATAAAATAAATATGGATACAAGTGGAGTCAATATAATACACTCCGTAAGAAGTCGGAAGGGTTACAAATTATAATAAAAAAGGAATCACGATAAAATCAATAAGCAAAACGTAACCATAGATAATTAAATATCCAAATATATATGCGTAAAGATTTGAACTCTAACTTAACGCTTTAGTAATGACAAATAAGCTAAAAGTTCAAACACATATCCAAAATCTACTGACATATTGTCTGTCCCGGTGATTTATATTCGTAGTCAATGAAAAAAAAAAAATTAAATAAATAAATAAATAAATAAACTAATAATAAATAAAATAAATAAAATAAAATAAAAGAGATTTTAAAGTCAGGAAGTCTAGAAGTGAAAATGTTATCTATGGAATAATCTTATATGAATCTTATACAGGGCTAATAATATATATAGAATTTGTATGGAAACCTTTTTCATATAGTTTGAATAAGGAATATTTAATTTAACATAATTACAATTATGCAGATTTCCAACATGAAACTAATATATTGTTCAATTTTGGTACTGTTTTTTTTTCAGACATTCTTTTCGTGTGGGTCGAGTATTAAAAGATAATAAATTTATCCTAAAGTCGTATTTATTACAGCAAGTAACGTAACTCTTAGCTGGCTGAGAGCAATCTCCTGCCAAGTGACGACGTCATCATTGCCGTATCAGCATTTGTTCCTTTAAACCTCAATAATCTGCTTACACAGGCTTCATCTGTGTGTCGTCTCTGCTTGCAAAACAGATTGACTGGAGAAAGGAATGCTTAGCCCGAACTTCTCATGGGCAAGGCAGACGTTAGGTACAAGTGTCTATCTGTGTGCGCCATGCACTTTAGCTAAGGAGTTGCAATCATTTTAAAATTAATAACAAAATAAGCAAATAGAATTTCTATAACAACAAAATGAATTAATTTTTCTGAACCTCATAGACATTTAGAAGTATCAAGATATATATGTGAAATATTTACTTGCAACATTAGCCTATTACAATTCAAGTAAAACATTCATGGGAAAATGTCACATTTTCTTGAAAAACCCAAAGTTTATTTAGAAATTAGTTACATAGTGGGTTTTTTTCGTTGCATCTCCTACCTATTAATAAAGTTTTTAAAATTAACCTCAGAGGATGCGCGCGAGAAAATTGAATATGAAACTTTTGTTAGGGCACATAGGATCAGATTTTATCACAACTTAATTTCAGTTAGCATAGAGAAATACAGAATCATGATTAATATTCTCTTTGACTCTTATGTTGCCTGGCAATCTTACAATTAGCTTCCTGTTTTCCACTTCTTTGTCTAGTAACTTACTACCAGTAATATCGAATTTTCTTTGAGATTCGTAATGATATCTATTTATTTGTTATAACTTATGGATATTCTTTTCCAGTCATCATAGGACGCCTGGATTAGGTTCACTCATTGTTAATGCCATGGATAAAAAGTTTGTACAGCGGACTCTTTTGAATTCCAAAATATCAGCGAATTCATGTGGGTTAAGTCTGGTCTAAATGGCTCTCTTCCCTCCCCTGTATTTGGATGTCGTCTGAATTTACTTTGCCCTTGTGACAAGTATAATTTCACTTGCAGGCTGATTAATGGAACCTGGTTACAGTATCCTGCAGTACGAGAATTTCACATCGCAACTTCAAAAAAATCGTTCGTCGCTGCGGACGACGGCAGTCGAGTAACAACCGCCTACAATGTGAAAGGAATAAGCACCATCATGGACTTCTTCGACCGACACCGTATCTCGTCGTTAATCTCGTTTTGATGCGGAACGCTCCGGCGGCTGTGGAGATCGACTACAAAAGGGACATACTTCCGACAATTACGACCCGAAGGATATTCAACTCTACTTTGCTGGCGAAGGACTCGTGCTGGGGATGTTTTTTTTTATTCATCACGAACGTAATCGTGTAGCTTAGGATGCAGAGAATAAGTATGAGCGCAAAAATAGAACGTTGGACCCGCCCAGGCAAATTTTCCCCTTGTTTTAACCCTGTGAAATAGGCCGTTTCATTGGGCTATAGGTGGTTGTCTGGAACTGTGTAATGGACGAAAAGTTGTTCGAACGCTAGTTAAAAGTGAAGTAGTATAACCTCGGTCATGTATCCTATATATATAAAGTATCATGTATCCTATATATAAATGATCAAATAAACAGAATCGAAATATATTTTTTTGCGTGTACGCACTAGGAATCTATATATAAATGATCATAAATAACAGAATCGAAATATATTTTTTGCGTGTACGCAATAGGAATCTATTATATAAATGATCATAAATAACAGAATCTAAATATATCTTTGCGTGTACGCAATAGGAATCTATTTAAAGTGCACATATATTAATCATAATTATATGAATCCATATACATATGTATAAACAAATCAGGTTAGCCTATAAATCCAATCTATTACCTTTTTATTGCAGTTTATATATGAGTTAGTATATGGATTAATGAATCAGCTATATAACAGTTAGCATAAACATTAATAATTTTTATCAATTCATATATGAAATTTTTTATCAGTTAAAATATGATTTTTATCATGTTAATCTTCATTCTATGCAATTGTCAGAGTACATTAGTATTTTCTGTAGCATATGTATCTTAATGAAATGAAGTGAAAAACTGTATCATTATATATCACGTGATCACTATTATTTACCAATATCATTGTTTTATATTTTATTACTTGAATCAATTCATGTACACCATGAATTTTTATTTACTATATATATATATATATATATATATATATATATATATATATATATATATCACATAGTGTCTGTTATCACACTCCCTATAAGTCAAATGCAAGTCAAGTTGAGTAATATTCAGTTGGTGGTTGGTTTTGGTAGCTGACCGAGCTGATGTAAGTGTTTACATAAATAAAAATATGGAATGTAGTCCATATATATAAAAGTCTAAAACTAAAGAGGTCAACCAGATTGCTTGCAGGAATGTGATCAGACTAGAGACGCTAAAGATGAACGTATACAATAAAAGTAGGCTAAGATAACATGCCGTCACCTGTAGTCATTCAATTGTTTATAAACATTAGTCCAAGCTTCCCTGCTTGAGACAACTACCGCCTACGTGATCTGTAGCGTGTCTCATTTTGATTGTGTGTTCGTATGAAACTATGTCATTTGTATGTATGTTCATATGTTCGAACTACTGTCTGTTCCTTCATAACTTGTAACAGAGATGGTAGACAGGGAGAACAGAGTTAGCTATCGTCATTAGAAGACCTGTACTTCTTTACCTAAGCTTTTATCATGTAGAGGAATAGGATTAGCCATCATCATTGGCAGAAGCGATCAAGCTATCGTTATTAGAAGACTGTACAATCATACCTGATCTTCACCATGTAAAACTTCAGAAGAATATATAATTTTTTATACTTCGTGTTTTCTACAAGAACCTCCTCACCGAACCATGAGTTTAACACATCGTCGTAATAACCAACAAGATAATACCGACTTCGTAAGTGATCTACAAACCCCAAGACACTCCATTGAAGATGGAAGTGCAATACCAACCGACTTAGCGTATAGATTATCGCAAGTCTAACATTACCTCATAGGGCGCCTTATCATACAAGGCACAAGCCCTAATATATTTACTCATATAGAGTTCGTAGTTATTGAAGGCTTATGGAGGAAATGGCTGACCTTTCCTTCTGTCAGTATTAGGCTCGTCTATTATTCTTCGTTTTCTTCCATCATTCTCATCAATTTGATCTATTATTATTTTTTCCATCTTGAGATTTTCGCTATATTTTTTTTTTTTTTTTTTTTTTCATAGTTAGAAGCCCCTACAGGGGGAGTTATCATCATATTACCTGGAAAAACACATTTCCTGATCCTTTGGGGGTGGTCCCTCTTTATCAATATTTACCGTTATGAGTATTGACACAAAGGGCACCTTAACTTTGAAGAAGTAAAAGGGCAGGGGCTGAAGCACCCCTAGCCACCCCCTTGTGCACGGCCCTGTATTTGATTGTACGGACCTTCTTTTAAGAACACATTCATTCCATTTCAGTCGGAAGTACTTTTTTTATTGTAACCATTATTTACTCATTATTAGTATCGTTCCAATTCCCAACAATGAGGAAAAATGTAAGCTTAGGCTAGCCTTTTATGTCAAGTGCTTGTTATCAACAACAGATATAGAGGGAGAGATTGTTGTTTTTTGTTTGTTTGTATGGTGTTTTTACGTTGCATGGAACCAGTGGTTTTTCAGCAACGGGACCAACGGCTTTACGTGACTTCCGAACCACGTCGAGAGTGAAACTTCTATCACCAGAAATACACATCTCTCACTCCTCAATGGAATGGCCGAGAATCGAACCCGCGACCTCCGAGGTAGGACGTCATGGCCATACCAACCACGCCGTTGAGGCGCTGAGGGAGAGATTGGCACAGCCTATGATAGTCAAACCAGTTTGTTACGTACACTGCCTGACACTATCGTTGTGTGTTGATTATTATGTGAACGATTACGCAACTCATACAGTCAGATGAGAAACCCTGTACTCTTTAAAACGCGTTTTCTCGGCTGTTCGTCAAGACTATCAAATGATTTATGCACCATTTACTAAATACCGTATGCTCTGCATGCAGAAATAAAAAGATTTAATTTTGCTGGTATATTCTATACGTAAGCCATAAAGTTTTGCAGCTATGGAAACTATAGAATCATTATGATCACGCTGCATTGAGAGCCAATTTTCGCAGCAGTCTTTAAAGGTTGATAAGTGATCTTTGCAGTATTTACCAAGAGCAATGTGTTTTATATAGATGTGTCTGCTGTAGTTTTTATACACTTGAGCGATAAAGTTGACCAATTTGCTGAATTATGTTCCTTTTTACCACCATAAATTTAGTTTTTACTCTGTAGAATTCTTCTGAGTATTCTATAACTCAGACTGTATCTCTTCTCTGGGCCCCATCTGTGATGTCACAGTAGCTTACAATGTGTAACCCTTTGAAATAAATTGCGAATGGGAGTGCTTCTAATCTAAAGTAGTCATTGAAAGCCTTGCAAGATTACTAACCTGTGTTTCCAAGCTCTCTCTCTCTCTCTCTCTCTCTCTCTCTCTCTCTCTCTCTCTCTCTCTCTCTCTCCACGTGTTCCTGCTCGGCATTCCATTAAGGCGAAAGCGAAACTCGCCTTACATTGACTCGATTATTCTCGGGTAACTGTGGCTCTCGACTTTTCCATGTTCTCTATTTGGTCTGTGGTGGTATTTGTATCAGTCTTGTTCTGTTGCTATCTGAGGTGTGTTCGAGCTCTCGTCAAGGTTTTATAGGGTGAGCCACAACTGTATTTTAAAAAGATTCATTTTCTAGAATAATTTGTTTCAATCCACTCGTCTTTGTTGGAATTTTCTTTTTTCTGTTGAATTCTTTTCATCTTTGTTCAAAGTCGACATAGAATATTAGCGTCTGGCGCTACAGTTGCTACAGTTTGTTGAACCTAATTATTGCATGGCTCATACTATCACTATTCTTCATTTATGCTCTAGGTGTGTCATATGTCCGTCCAATTATCTCGTTTATTGTGTCTTCGAATCCGTTTTCAGTCTTGCTGCCATTACATTGTTAGCGCACGTTGTGAAGGCATCCTCTACAATCTGTCTAGCCGTTTTGTTGAGTTCCTTGACAAGAAATTAATTTACTCCGGGCTCTTTGAGGGTTTTTTTTCCACAGTCTTTGGCAACTGCCGAAGTCTGATTGTAGTACTTGTGTGTTTCATATGTGTTGTTTACTTCGCTCTTGGCACGATATGCCATTCTCGCCATATTACTGATCTTCACATTGTAGATATGCTGCCATATATAACGCCCGCCCCCTCTCACCACTTCACCCTCTGCCGACTTTTTGTTTTAACTTTTTTATGCCTAATGGTGTTTTGTAACTACCTATCAATTTGAAATGATCTACCCTTTTTTTTGTTGGTTGGTGTAATGGCGGTGTTGTCCGGGACTATGATTATTTTCTTCCCTTTCGAATGTTCCTTTCTCTCCCCTAAATAATTTTTCTTCCCTTAATGTGTGCCCGCTCAACCAGTAGCTGCTTGAGGTAGCTTCGTCTCCTCAAATTCTCCCTCAGACATGCCAGCTTTTCATCTAAGAATTCGGGACTGCAGATCTATAGCTATTTAGCCTAATGATCAACACCCTGTCATTACTCTCATTTTAATTTCTTTCCAATGACTGTAGAACATACAGTTGTATGTATGAGTTAGTTTGTCTTCTTCCTGTGTATCTTGAATTCTAAACTTTCCCCTTCCCTCTTTACCTGAACATCCAAGAAACGAATTTCTCCCTCCTCCTCTTCTGTTGTGAACTTGATCTATTAATTAGTATAGTTCTTCCCTTTTCCTCTTATAGATAATCAAGATGTCATCAGCATACCTTACCCATTTGTAACATGCATTTGTAACATGTTTACGAATGGCCTCATAGATACAATCACAGATTTCAATTACAAAGTAGTTGCCTTATAGTTATTTTCTTTGTATATTTAATATGTTTTATAAATAAGTTTGTTTACCAAAGATCAGAATGTGGTCAGTTGCCACCCGGTATAATCCTTTAATTTTC
>NC_087202.1:144797702-144823962 GCF_015104395.2 Macrobrachium nipponense | reverse complement strand
TATAATCCTTTAATTTTCTTGTCCTTGTGTCTGAGCAGTTGGACTTAAATTGTAACCATGTTTATGCTTATTTGGGAATGTTACTCATTCTCCAGATGTGTTGGATTCTAGGCACTAATCTCCTTATAATCCTTAATTTTATTACTTATACGACCCTTCCTTGTCCTCGCAGTTTCTCATGTATGTCAGTCTCTCCGCTAAGTAAAGGACGTTCAGTCCAAAGATCTTGCAGCTACTCTAGTGTTTATCTTTCCTTCGTGGGCTTATACCTTTATTTATACATTTATCACGTTCCAAACTTTCGTGATTCAGTTATATATATCTTTGTCCTTTTAATTGCCTAGTCTATGAATCGTGAACTGCGGCGTGCACATGCCTTTACATAACCTTCAATTCTTTTGAAAACGTTATCTGAGCTGGTGCCTCCGTATTTCTTCGTCATTAGGAATAAAGTAGTTAGCAACAAAAAGTCTGTAGATTTTGTTGGAGGAAGAGAGGAGCTTCTTATCATACAGGTATATCGTATTTTGGTTGGGACCGGTTTTGTTGGGTAAGGAAGTGGGGAAGAGGTGGGATGTAATTTCGACAAGTCATCCAAGTTTCCCTGAGGTCGAGATTTAGAGCTCTCTCCAGGGAAATGTGGGATTCATTCTATCACATTTTAATTTTGTACGAACCAAGTTCGCCCCAATCATATCGAAAATAACACGAAGGCTTGTTATCAGAACATCCCTTAGTTTAGCTGCTGCCAAATGTTTGTAGGAGTTATTGAATGTATTCGGCTCGGTAAGGTGGGATGTTATGGTCTGCCTCTACTTTCATTACCGATTTGAAATGGTTTGCAACAAGTTTCACGAAATGGTTGAAGAAAGAGCGTTGCTTTTTGATACTGGCCTTTTAATACAGAATAATTATATATGTGAAAATGCCCTACAAATATAATAGATACGGAGGGACAAAATGTTGAGATGACCCAAGAAAAGGCAAGAACATGTTTGCTACTACGTAAGCAAAAACGGAATATTCCAGTGGAGTCCACGACACAGAAAAGAAGGAATATTATCGCAAGAGAACAGAAAGGCAACAACAGCAGGAAAACGGAAAAATCGAGGTAATAAAAGGAGGGGACTCAAAACAGTTCGGTTCCAGGATGAAAGTCACCTGAATGCTTTCAGCTGCCGATAGAAGATTCAGAATTGTTTGGCACATGTCATCCTTCATCTTTTTCTCCATTCTGTTATCTATTGATAGCCAGAGATTCTCTTTCGTTGTTGTTCAAACATTTACAAACGAACTCTTATCTTTCCTGTAAAGTGTTTTGTCTTAGTCTTTAACATTTTAGAATTATGAAAGACACGTACGTAAAGAACAAACACAAGCAAAGAGAGAGAGAGAGAGAGAGAGAGAGAGAGAGAGAGAGAGAGAGAGAGAGTTGGGTACGCTGCTGATAATATACAGTCAAGGATGTAAAAATTTGTCTTATATAATAGCTTGATGGGAATTGAATCTCGATCTTTATGGTTTAGGGGAGCGAATGTGATTTATTGAAACCGTTTTTTATTGACGTGTACTGAGTCAAAAGAGATTTTTCTCGGGTTTTGAAATGAACTTTCAAAATAGGCTCAATCATCGAGCATCAAAGGCGTATGGTAAATCAAAAGAGAGAGAGAGAGAGAGAGAGAGAGAGAGAGAGAGAGAGAGCCCTGTATACTTTGACTCTGGGTGGGAGTACCCATCCGCGCACTGGATATGTCCACCAAACTGTGCAGTATTTGTAGATTCTCTCCTTTCATTATAGAATTTATTAATCACAATGTTTTTTTTTTTTGAGCTTCCATGATTGAAATCCAAGAATTGTTTTTAGCCGGTCACAGTTTGTATTCATTAACTGAAAGCCTTTGAGTAATTAAAAGGGTTTGGGTTAAAAGTCAACAGCTGAGCTAAGAAAAAGTTTATTTCAACGGCATTCGAGAATTGAGCGGTTGGTCGTATCACAAGTTGACTTATGTTTTGCAGCCATTGTATGGCTTGAGCACGCTTCACGCACGCTGATTTACAGCATTTTCCTGGAACCTATAAAAGCTACCGGATAACTGAAAGGATGCAGCATCAGAAAAATGAGTGTTGCTTAAAACAATAAAGATTCAAAATAGAATTAAAATTACGTTAAAACTTAAGAATTACTTACAAAAACAAGAGAATTTAAAAAAAGCACCTGTCATATGGGGAGCTGAAGACTGAGTGTATTTTATCCTGTTTAATGCAGACTTATAACGCAAAACGCGTTGGTAAAATAGTAGCTTCCTTTTTCTAAAACCTCCACTGAATTGCTATGAATAAGCTTTAAGCCGAATGTGTGTGGAAGAAGCGACATTTCATAGGAGTGACATAAATGCCGTAAAAAAGGAGTGATATTTTATGGGAGTGACACTGATGAAGATTTTATTTTAAAAAACTAGCACCACAGAATTGTTAACTTCTTTTAAGTATTGGTAGGATGGTGGTCACTCCTTTGAAATTTATATCTGAGGTTTGTTATGTCTGTCACTCCTGTGACATGTCACCCTTTGAACCGCTCCATTGTGTGTGTGTGTGTGTGTGTGTGTGTGCATGGATATTTCTTCGTGCCAACAGATGAAACATGAATACCAAACAGAAAAAAGTTTCCTTTACCCTGATTTTCCAGAACAAAAGATTAAGCAACAAAACTTCTTATCCTGAAGTAATGCGACACAGCAGCTTGTTCTGGCACATCTAGAACCAAATTCCTCAGAATTCTCAGGAATTTGCTTCTCTTTGTTATTTATGGAATAAAGAATCACAAAACGATAAAATCAATAACCCCAAGGGAGAAAAGCGGATAAATATGGTGGGAGACATATACGACCCCTTGTAACAAAGAAAAATAATTCATCTTTTGTTTTCCTCGGCTCCCTTTCATATCATCATATGATATTTCAGAAATTCTTTCCACGAAATGACAGAAGGTTCTTTGAAGGCTGTTTTTCTATGGCTGTTCCCTTCACTTTTCGTACGTGGTGTTTTCTGTCTTCTTTTAATGCAATTCTCTGAAAATGGAAATGAGGACCGGGGCTTTTTTCCCCTTTGCAAAGAGAATATTTAATTAAGAGAAGTTAGGAATGTCTAAAAAGGTTTCTTTCAGTGATCTCAACCACGCCTTGACGTGTTGTCCCCCAAGGGAACGTCTTAACGAGGTTACCAAAGAAATCTCAAAGTCTAGTTATTTTCGAGGCGAAGAAACAAACTTTGTCTCCTCAGCAAATTAAGAGACGTTTCTGATGCGACTCTCGAGAATATGAAAGTCCTCCTCATAACATTTTGAATATTTTGTACAGTCTTTTATAATCTTGAGAAATGGGAGGTTAAAGACTCAGGAATGCCAAAGGGTTGTGAGGTTCAGCCTCCAAAGAAAGGAAATGCTTTCGTTCGTCTCTTGGGAGACGGAAGGTTATAAGATTCGGTAAATCTGGAAATAAGAAGGCTATTTCGTAATTTTGACAGCAACCGAATGTATATTAATCTTGGTTTTACTACTGATTATCAATATTGACGCTAATATTAACCGAATTGGGTATGGGAGGCTGGTGGGCTGGGAGGAAGCCCGAGAAGATAAAGGACTGTCGGCCGGCGCAACAGAACAGGGCAAAATGGCAGCAGTGGCGGCAGAGATGATAGACCCTTGTGGCAGACGCCCTCCCCTGGGGAGGAAGAAGATTTAAAGACGTGGAAAGATGGGGTTACTGATTAGACGAATTGCACATGAATGAAAAAAGTAAAAAATACACCGGAGTTTCTTAGGGGCATTCGAATTTTCTGTACGCGTATGAAACTTTCAGCCACGGCCCAGTGGTGGCCTTTTCTTTAGCATTGCCAGATACACGGTTATGGTGAACTTGAACCTTTAAAAAAATATATACATAAAATAAAATAAACTACCGAGGCTAGAGGGCTGCAATTTGGGATGTTTGATGACTGGAGGGTGAATGAACAGCGTACCAATCTGTAACCCTCTAGCCACAGTAGTTCTTAAGACTTGAGGGCGGACAAAAATAATGCGGACGGACAGACAAAGTCATCTCAATAGTTTTCTTTCACAGAAAACTAAAGAGTTATTACAGTCAGAGGCAAATATTAGTTCCATATTTTTATGGAGACAAATGAAACACTGAAGCAATACCTTTTGTAAACAAAGGAGGAGAAAAATAGGAATCAACGAGGGGGAATGAATTCTTTATAAACAAGAGCGTCATCGTCCCTTCTGGACTCCTGAAATTCTTTTAGGGGTGTTTCTGAGTGGCCATATTTCGCTCAGAAATTCGTTTAAAGGTTTTTGTTGATAGCATTCTTTGGCGAGGTTGTTCGGGGAACAACTTTTGGACGAGATTTCGGAACGACTATTCATTCACACCCAATATTTTTCTTAGTTGCTTTCGTTATTTCTTTCATCAAATTCCACCGAATAAATGTTTAAAAAAAGATTGTTCAAGTATATTCAGAATGTTTTCTGGAACTTGCTGAACCCGAACCATAAGAATGCGGTTTCGTTCATCGAATGCGATCACTAATCGTAGGTCATAACCATTTGTCAGTTATCATCAAATAGGTCTGGGCAGGATTAATAGAAGTCTATTAATCACTCTATTAATCCTGAGTCTGGGTCTTCTAAGTTTCTGGTGTTCACAGGAGCTTAGGTCAGAAGTCAGTCGACGAATTTTAGTGGCCCCAGTTGACGGATCCATAAAAATCTATGCTGATATTGTCGTTATTCAAACAGTTAATTTATCAATGAATTATACGAGAATCTACCAGAATGAGTGTAAGTTCTAAATAAGGGAAGTTATTATTTTTGATGCATTTAGAAGGTAGGCATTTTTATTTTATGAAAAGCTAAATTCAAGCAAGTTATATGGGAAAAAAGAGATATCAGGGAAAGGAATCCCGTAGAAACTGAGGGAGGAACAGACCCAGGAAATCTAAATTTGGACTAAACTAACAAGAGCTTGGGATGAGAGCTCTGTCTACAACAAAATACCTTAATGAGATACAGTATGTAAATGCTACAGTGTTCTTTACACTTCCGCTTAACTGAGAAATCGAAAATACATTGCAGGATATCTTAGAACTTAACATTCTATATAGCCTCCACAATACTTACGACCATCTGTACACACAAAGGAGGAATGTAATGATGTCAAGGTTTTGAAATCAAAAACGATAACGGGGCTTTATCGTTTTTTGATCTCTCTCTCTCTCTCTCTCTCTCTCTCTCTCTCTCTCTCTCAAAAGCACACGTACGCACACACACACACATACATATATAAACACACAAACAGAGAGAGAGAGAGAGAGAGAGAGAGAGAGAGAGAGCGTCTTCATGAAATGACTTCTGCTCGGAGAAGTCAGCAAGAAAGTTAACGATAACGATTTCAAGGCTCCCAATTTGGGATTCACAGAAACCGATCAATCGGATCTCATTTTATGAATTGCGATTTTTCCCTTGAATAGACAAGATAAATTGGGAGCCTATCTGCTCTCATGAAATTTGTTTTTCTCAAAACGAACAACGTCATCAATTTCTTTTTTATCTTTTTGATTGAGCATAGAGACTGACACCGTTAAATGTGACCTATTTGATAATTTGAATCTCTCCTGTCGAAGAAAGAAAATTAACTGAGATCAGAACTTCAAAATGGGGGATTTCTAATAAAATTCTCTCTCGCTTCTTTCTTTCTCATTTTTTGCGTAAATGGAATGCATTGGAAGATCATTCTGCCGGGGGTTGCACATAAAAGAGGAATTTATTTTTTATCATTGTTATTTTGCTATCTACTTTCGAGTTAATCTAAGAGCCTGCGTAATGCCAGTGTACGAGCTTACGTTGCTCAGTCAGAAAGAGGAATGACTAGATCCACTGTCGAAGGCATACAGAACATAGTTTCAAGGAAGGTGGAAAGTTATAGTAAGGAACGAACAGAGATCCGGGAGTGTTGGGACACACCCACACTCAACAGTGTCAAGTACTGAAGAGCTTGGAGATGGGAAAGCTCAATGCCTGATCAATATGTAGAAGGCCAAACAAGACTCAACAGTAAGAAAGGCTAACTCCTCTAAAACTGTAACTACAACTTTGTGTTCTCAGGAACTTTTATTCACCAACGGGTGCTGAATAAAATAGAATATAGAATTTAAGTCAAAGGCCAATTGCTGGGACCTACGAGGTTACTCGGCGCTGGAACGTTAATTGAAAGTAAAAAGGTTCTTGAATGGGTAAAAGGAGGAAACCTTCGCAGCTGCATTATTAACTAATTGTTAGGAGAGTGTGAAAAGTAAGATGGGAGAAAGAGAATATGGACGGAGGTACAGTAAATGGAATGTTGCAGCTAAGGGCCGAAGGGACGCTGTGCTCTAAGCCCGCAGGTATATATCTCTGGACCCAGTCGTCCACATCGAGTCGAGAGACTCATCCGGCCCAGTGCCTTGTCTGAAGCTAGAAGCCTACGAGTCCTTCCATATCGGACTCAAACTCCAGACCAAAGATACTATAGGGACCACAAGAGACTCAAGTTAGCCATATGAGATGAACCACGGCCCCAGTAGAGACATCTGGTGGAAGTAGTCAAAATGAAAAAGCATGACGTCACAAATCCCAACCAATGGGAACACTACTTTGTGATGTTAATAGTTGGTCAGTTTTCTATATGAATTGGCTCATTTCACTTCTTGAAATGTCATTTACGAAGCGCTCAAGTCAATTATTTTTGTGTTTTCTATTAGCTTGAAAATTTCATTTCTTCATGTGTTATGTATGAAGTAATAATATATTTAATGTACTTTTGCTTTAAATTATTATTTTATAATAAAACTCATAAGGAAAACAAACCTATGCGCCCAATTATTAGTACTGTAGGATCAATTGCTTTTAAACTATCTAAATATCTTACTAAATTGTTATCCCCGCTACTAGGAACTGTATCTAATTCACACATCCGGAATTCTCTTGATCTTGTGGAAAAATTAAATAACATTGTACTAAATCCCTAGTGATATCTTTGTCGTCAGTTTTGATGTATGTTCCTTGTTTACAAAAGTCCCTATTGACTCTGTGCTAGAATATTTAAGTAATGAACTTGTATTGCATGAATTGCCTATGTCCTATAGACACATAATTTCATTGATAAAGTTATGTATTTGTGATTGCAGATTTATTTTTAATGGAGAATATTACCAACAAATATTTGTTATGGCCATGGGTAACCCTTTATCACCTCTCCTTTCAAACTTATATATGGAATATTTTGAAAGACAACACCTCCCGAATATCACACTTGTCCCCTTAAAATGGTACAGACATATAGATGACATCTTAGTAGTCTTACCTGCCGGTATCAATGTAAATGATTTATTGTCTAAATTGAATAATTTAGTGCCATCCATAAAATTCTCTGTTGAAGTTGAAAATACCAATGTCATCCCTTTCCTAGATGTATTAATACATAGAGAATCTTTCCAATGTGAATTCAGTATTTATAGAAAACCCACAAATAATTTAACATATGTACATTTTTATTCTGGCCACCATCTTAATATCAAAATTTAAATTTTTTCTTCTATGTTCCTACGTGCTTTGCGTATCACGAGTCAAAAATATCTTGACCAAGAAATAGAATACATAAAAAAGATAGGAAACGATCTCTGCTACCCACCTCATATAATTGATTTATGTTATCAAAAAGCTCACAAAAAATTTTATAGTGTTGCTAGTAATGAAAAAGAAATGCCTAGAAATGTACTTAGCTTGCCTTACTTTCGTGGATTTGAAACCATAAAATCAATATTTAAATCGTTTAATGTTAATGTAGTGTTCTCTTATAACAATACCATTGAAGATATGCTAATTAATAATAGTCCCGTGACAAATAACATCATCATTTACAAAATTCCTTGTAATGATTGTCCATCGTTTTACGTTGGTCAGTCAAGTAAAAATTTATGTGTACGTATTAAGCAGCATTGTATTCAGTTAGAACAGCCCAGACTTCAAATGCACTGTTTATCCATCTGAGTGAAAAATCTCATTAATTGGGGTGATACCTCTGTAATTGCTAGAGCTAATGATTATGCTTCAAGAAATTTACTGGAATCAGCAATTATACAAATAACTAATAAAAACAACCTAAATCTTAGTCCAGGATTGTACCATCTGGATCCGTATATTTGTAAAATGTTTATGAAGGACCTTGAAATAAATGAACTACTAATAAATTAGTCCCACATGTATATAGTTATTATTTCTCTCTCTCTCTCTCTCTCTCTCTCTCTCTCTCTCTCTCTCTCTCTCTCTCTCTTGCTCGATATATCTATATTCTTTTTTTCGTCCTTTCATTAATTTTTTGGGGAAATTTTTGTGAGTTTCATGATAATACGTTGTATATGCCTCCTTGATTTTCAAAATTTATTGTTTTCTGGATGAATCATCTGTTGACCACGTGTGTATCCTCCAAGGTGTGGCTGCCTAAAAATTCGTTTATCCTGCCCTCAGGTGTTTCCTCGTTTCTGTAGAGTGAAATCGACCTTATTGTTAATCTTGTATTGTCAGTTTGGATATTTAGCCTACTTTGACTATGTTTTTCCTCTGTAAGATCAGTTGTGCCTGAGTAAAGGGTCGTACTAGACCGAAAGGGCTTGGCTATCTCGCTTTTCATTTTTTTCCTTCGTCGTAATATCCTTTATTTATACATAGCATCACGTTTTATATACTTCGTGATCAAGGTATTCATATGTATAATGCAGAGACATACATATATGAATCATTAGTACCAGGTAGGTTAGTACATTAAAACACCCAACTGTTATGAGTCAAGAAGTGCCATCGCCAATTCTTCATTCAAAATCTGTTTTTGGTCTTCACATAATTGTTTCGTAAGAAAAATTAATTGTCAGTCAAGCTGCTATATGTTTCCTTAACTCTGGAACTCATTAAGTTTCTACTAAACTCGAGATTTTAAGCCCCAACTTTTTCTTCCATGAAACAAGCCCAACGAAAAAATAAACGTGAAACGAAAAATGTTGAAAAAATTATTCCCAGTTTTTTGCCCAAAATGAAGCCTACAGTTACAGTGTAATTAGAATCTTGATAAAGATGCCATGAGACATTACTAAAGAAACAAGTAAAATAAGCACCGAAGTGTTTTTCAGCGTAATCAAGTTTTTTATACAGCATATAGTGCTGTATGACTTTCTCAGCTCCAACTCCGAGACTCAGAGTCGGAGTTGAGAGAGATTACAATATAGAACCTGGTTATGTGATAATGTGGCCCATAACAGTGACAAAAAGCACTATAAAATTATCAAGGTCAGGGTGGGTGGATGCCAACTCTAAAACAAGACGTTAACTTATACCTCTCGTGATAGCCTTGTGGGATAGAGCTTCACTGTACATCGTTAACTCTTGGTTCAGTGGCTCGCGCCCATAAGCCGACGAACTTCTTATCAACTACAATCTCCCCTTCGGTTAACATATATGAATGTAAATTAATTTCGAGGTAGAGCGAACTAGATATTAAAAGTAACTTGTAGCTTAATGTGTATATATGAATCACGGCAACGTGATTCATATATACATATATTATTATATATATAGATATATATATATATATATATTATATATAATATCATATATATATATATATATATATATTATTATTATATATTGCTACTTTCAAAATGCATATTTCCCCTCTTTGAGATGTCATGTAGATTGTGTAACATTTTTTCAGATTCCTAGATAGCTTAGAGTTAGGATGTTTAAAAGTGTGTTTTCAGATTTTGCATAACATAATGTTATAAAAGAATATATATATTAACGTAAAAAGAGAGAGATCTTCTTTGTCTGTTCGAAACTACGAATGTTTAACTTTTATGTCAACACAGTAAGATTAGAGGGCCTGCGAGATCTGTTTACTTTCCTAAATCTGTCAACGCATTTGATAGTGATCGAATGGAGTCTTGCGTTGTTGTCAAAACATGTCAATCTTAATTGTCCCTCAGCCTCCATTTCGATCGAGTAGAGTACGTCTTTTTTTAACAGACTGGACTCGTACGCGTATGTCTTTGATCAAAGCCACGTGGAGATTGCACATTTCTTTATGAAGATTGCGTCAGGTTTCGAAGCTACTGGAAGCATTCGTGCCAAATACGTTTTTTGACATCTGCCCTGTCCAGCTTCCGTAAAGGAAGAGATTTCATTATATCATAGAACCTCGAGGCGGTTAGATCTCTCTCTCGCTTTCTCTCTCTCTCACTCGATATCATTGAGATTATATTAACGTAATGTAACTTGGTCACTCGTAACATTTTAGAATTTCATATTTGATATTTCTTAGAGTTTATTTAGTGTTATTTAGTTTCTTTTGTGGAATCTGAACAAACATTATTTTGTAACGGCGCCTGGTTTTTGTGAAAGTGTGTAAGACAAGACTGCAGCTAAGAAAAAAATTGGTATACTAAAAAGGTAAAGTGTATAATATTTTTATTAGTTGCAACTAATAACGGTTAGGTAATAACTAATAACTAATAATTGTTAGGAACAGTGATTAACTAATAACTAAAACTAATATATATATATATATATATATATATATATATATATATATATATATATATATATATATATATATGTGTGTGTGTAAATAAATATGTATATATACATAGTTATTTTTGGAAGCAAGTGCATAACCATTAGCTGCACATAGCCAATTCTAAACTGGTTTACATAATGCGACTTTTCTCGTAGAATCTGCTGGTGTGTATTACAGATTGCAAGGTTCTCCTCTTCAAGGTCTAACTACAGATTTAACAGTAGTTCAGATATCATGATTTCCATAAATGAACATTGCCTTAACTGTAAACTTTGATGCCTTTGCTTCAGAGAGAGAGAGAGAGAGAGAGGAGAGGTAGAGAGAGAGAGGACGAGAGAGAGAGAGAGGAGAGAGACCAAATTATCTGCGAAAAAGTTACTGCTAAAATAAAAAAAAACAACCCTTCCGTTATTTTATAGTGACAAATTAATGACCGAATTTGGTCCGTGATGCCAATACCGCTCGACTGTCATTGCGAAATAAAGGTAATTTTCGCCTGCGGTTGCGGTGGTGATCGTCCTGCTGTCCATTCACGAAACCTCA
This sequence comes from Macrobrachium nipponense, assembly GCF_015104395.2. Lineage (NCBI taxonomy): Eukaryota > Metazoa > Arthropoda > Malacostraca > Decapoda > Palaemonidae > Macrobrachium > Macrobrachium nipponense. The sequence continues at coordinate 144,812,761 of NC_087202.1, read as the reverse complement.
TTACTCTTCATTTCGGTCATGACACCGCGCGTCCATATTTTTATGCTCACAGAGATTCATTATTGAAGATGTGTATCTATATATATATATATATATATATATATATATATATATAATCAAGCTTTTCGTTTATGTTTGTGGATTTCCTCTATTATGGACATATATATTTTTTTTATTGAATATAATGGTAATTACCCACATTATTTCATGTTGGGTAACAATATGTTTTCTGTTTTGACAGAAGTATCATGGATAAAGCCCCAATCAAATCTATATGTTAATATGAAAATATTTAGTGATTATATTGGGAAAGAGAATGTGGTTTTCAATTTATTTCCTACTCTTGATTCCTTTGACATTTGAGGTAGGGGTTTAATAGCTAGTTTTAACTTCTTTCCATTCAGCCACTATCAAGTTGGGTTTGCTAAATATAGTATGTTTTTGTATCTCAGGTTGGATTTAAACATAACCGATTAGATGTAAGACTGGATTATAAAAGAAAGAAAACTGAACTTCGGTCAAGCTTGCCAACATCTCGGGTATGACAAAATAATGTTTAGCTTTAGGGCTGCAACATTTTATTTATATGTGTGTGTGTATATACTATATCTATATATATATATATATATATATATATATATATATATATATATATATATATATATAATACATACACACATACACACACACACACACACACACACACATATATATATATATATAATTATATATAGATATATATATATATATATATTATATATATATATATACACACACATAAAATGGCTTTCTTTCTTTCTATTTTCTAAAATATTTCCTATATATTTACAGTGGCACCACCGTATCCACAAACCCTAATTACTCAGTTTTCTTTCATTTTAGGAGTTGCAAATGATTTCCTAGATTGAAAACCTCCCTCATACTCAGCCGAGGGGTAAAGGACCTCAAATTGTTTGATGTAGTACACTGATGCTTTTTGAGACTAAAACTCTTGGATTTCAAACCACTACGTTACGCTCAGTTGTGTATTTCAGAATACTGGAAAAGGTATACAGACAAATGCCGAGGAAGAAATATTCCTGGGTCATTTAAGTTTCAAACTACAACTACGTTACTTAGCGAGGATAACTGTAATTTCATCGAGGTGGTGCAATGTAGATTTCATTCCTAAACCAAAGTGAAGAGTTTTCAAGTTAATTATATCGTTTATAAAATCATCATATATTCGTGTTCTCTTTTACATACCATGCAGCACAACGTACGATACTTAACTTTACATTTCACAAGAATTTAAATTTTATATTGCTAGCTTGCCATTAGTAACGTATATGCTTCTCATTCTTAATTTTTTACTACTTATTGAGGCTCAGTACGGAGAGACATCGTTCTAAGGGACATCAGTACTTGCAAAGGATCTGTTTAATGACCATATTACAACTCTTGAAAAATTCTGCGTTTGTCATTTCAGGCACTTTTTTTTTATCCTAAGTCAACTACAACTGACTGTTTTGGGTTTCACTCTGGGCAGAGATCTTTAAAAGAAAAGACAAATATAAAAATAAAAATTTGTCTATATAAAAGAAAATAGATAAATAAACTGATATTTTCTTTTAATAAAGCCGTTATGTCACTGATCATTTTTTTTTTTACATTTTTCATTTGCGTTCTACTTTTGCAAAAGTTTCTATGGCTTTTGTTTTTGCATATTCTATCATGTTACACGTTCATGATTTTCGGTCTTTTCCAATAGTCAGTCGTCATGCATTCCTTCGCGTGTTATTCTCGCCTGAACATCGTCTCTTTTACATCATTCAAAATCATTGTCACATGACCTAACAGGTCGAAAGCAACTCGCAACAGTTATATGCCATGTTTTTCCAACATGATGCAGGAGGGACTCTAAGGAGCAGTCTGTGCGTGTTTACTGTCCCTCCCGTTTTCACATGCTTTCATCAGCGACAGATACCTTGATTCAATAATACCTCTTGCAGAAGATGTATCGTTACATTAAATGTGCCTGGCCTCGACGGAAAATAAGTTAATAGCTCATATCATGCTCATAACTTACCGAACTTTTCCCTGAATTGCACTGGCGGTCTTACGCAACGTCGTTTTCCTCTCTATTTTCCAAGAGCTCATTACTTCTTCCTTTTGGGAATTGTCATGTGGTTTAAAAAGACCTTAAATTGACGTCGCTCCCATTCTGATGCTGACTTAATGCCATCGCATGACTTTGCTCGAGTTTGGTGGCATCCAAAATGTTAATTTCTCTCGAGTTATCCAGTTACCTCTCCCTATCTTCTATCGTGTCTTGTCTCTTTCATCAGTACCAACACTTATATATAGTCGATTCATTTAAGGTAGATTCTTGTGCCTATGAGACGTTTGTTTTGCGGTCTCTGATTGGCTGGTACCGGGAGGTAGGCCGCTCGCTCAGTGTCTCATTTTTTTCATCTGTGGCTTAGAAAACTAGCAATTTGTTTATATTTCTTCAATTATCTCACGCTTTGCTCAAGATAAGAAAGTTTAGGTCATACCATAGGATCCGGTATTAATTGTATAACTATGTCATCTTTCCCTAAAATCAATAGAATAAAACACAAAGGAATTACAACAAGTAAAAATGAAGAGAGAATCATTTAATTCTTTATACTTGTTTTTACTTATCATCGGATTTTGTCCCATTAACGCAATCAACATAAAATAAAACTTGTGTTTTCATACAACAAATTCACCCTGAATACGCTGACGCTTTCAAATTTTAGATGAGTGTAATATGTGATGAGAAAATGAAGAATATGTCTTATTATGCTGCATCCGTAAATGATACAATTTTGACGGTATTGCCGAGAGAATGAGGTCTGCAAGACGTCGTTGCGTTTGTCGTCTCAGCAAGAGATTTGAATTGTCAATTAGCGATATCAGAGGTTGCAGTTTCGACAATATTTTCCATGTTATATCATTACATTTTCTGTAAATAAATACACAGAATTCCCATTATGACTGTCGAACATTTTCAATCCAATATCATGTAGTATGTCTAGACATATATGATAAGAAAAAAAAAATAATAATGAGATGGATATATCTGCTATCGTTAGCTCAGATCTAGGCGGACCGCGGGGAATTCAGTCCAGCAAAGAAGTTGAACTCTGTGGACAGACTTCGCACTCTTCAACTCAGCTTAAGTTTTCATCAGGTTGCTTCAGGATAATGCTTCTAATTTATCATATGAATATATTTTCAAACGAAAGAGATACCAGAGACTTATTTGAGTGATATGAAATAATAATGTCAGTGATGTAATAAACAACAAAGAATCAAAAAGATTGTATGAAAACACACGTTTTATTTTATCTTGATCGCATGAATTATGCAAAATCCGATGATAAATAAAAAAGGCATAATTGCTTTGTGTTTTATCTTATTGATTTCAGGAAAAGATTTAGTTTTACAATTAATACTGACTCCTATGGTATAACTAAAACTTTCCTACCTTTTGCAAAACGTGAGATAAATGAAGCAATACAAAAATATTTCTAGTTTGCTGAACTACAAACGAAAATATGACACACTGAGCGAACAGCCTACCTCCCGGTACCAGCCAATCAGAGGCCGCCAAACAAACGTCTCGTAGGCTCAAGAATCTACCTTAAGTGAATGGACTTACTGTATAGTATATTCATTCCACCCTTCCATAAAATGCTTAATTTTGTTTTTCATACATCATAACTGCCACCTTTATCGCTAAGCATTTTATATATAGCCGATAACGATAACTACTAACCGCAAATATTTCTTATCTCAATGAAAATACCATATCTTTTTGAGCTAAACAATTTGATTAAGGGTTTGTACCTGTTATGGCAGAAGTTCAGCTAAAATGATGCTGTAAACCTGGAATCTGTTACTTGATTTAATGTGGTACATACACATTCGGAAAGCGTTATGATTTCTTAAAAAAGAAAGAAAAAAAACCTGTAAACGAGAAGCTGTTTAAAATTTTTTATACAACCCCATAAGAGTCACAATGGGACTACGAGTACATGCTGTCAAGGTAGAACAGGTCCTGTTATCGTTATCTCATCATTACATTTATCTATCATCATATATTAATAATGCATGAACAGTTTTAATTTAGGTGAGGCCATATCTAGAATCCCGGTAATTATGCTATCCAAATTAAAACAAACATATCCTACTTCAAGACTGTCAAGATTATAGAAGCAACTATGGGCTACAATATGCAAGCTTCTTGATGCTCACGTATTTCTCCAGAGATATTTCTGCCAACCAAGTCATTGGTAGAAAATAAATAGGAAAAAAAAAGTGTGGAGGAGGGAAGGGGGAGGGGGGTGGGGAGAAGACACAAGAATGTCTCTTTCATCAGCTGGTCTTCCTCTGCATACACATAATCAACCCGACGGAATCCTGTGTGACCCGAAAAGATTTTCAGTTGATTATTTTCTTCCTTTTTTTCTTTCTTTATTTATCTTTCTTTCTTTCTTCTGAATTTGTTGTCCTTACAATTCAGACGGTTAACTTCTGATTACGAACTACACAACCTTTTGGGGATATTAATGGCTGAATAAAAGGCAAAACAGTCCAGGCAATGATGTAGTTAGTAAGACCCTGTCCTCTTCCAAAAATACAACCGTCTTATACTGGCGCCTACAATTATGTAAACAAATAAAAAAAATACCAGCAATTCATTCATTTCTGGATCCAACAAGCGATTATCATTTTTCATTATGTGTCGCATTCAATGCAATGTCCAATACAGACTTAAGGAGAGCAATTTTCGCCAAATCACATAGTACAATAGTACCTTTGCATTGTATTACACAAGGTGACGCATTTTACTTACGATATACTATGAGTAAACAATGATATTCACTGACTCACTATACAGTTACAGAATTTTCGCTAGTTAGTGGGGCCCGGTACCCAGGTGGTGAGGCCGGGTACTACGGCCCCAGACGATGTGACTCTACTCTAAAGTAACACCGCCTTTTTTTTGTCGGGCTAACGCTCAAACTTTTTATTTCCTTCTTGTTATTTCCTATGTTGATGTAGTACGGGTATGGGTAAAGGTATGGGTATGGTATAGATATGGGTGTGGGTATGGTATAGAATGGACATTGGTATGGGTACAGGTATGGCACAAGATATGAATATGGGTATTGGTGTGTGTATGGGTATGGGAACTAGCAGATCCAGAATAATTTCATGGGGGGCCAGCAATCCCCTGTTCTACCAAGGAATACCGAATCCATTATTATTACTGTTAGATGGTTGTTATTATCATAATCGTTATTCCTATATTTTTTTTTATTAAAACCATTATTATTTCCATAAGAAATATTACATTTTTCACATTTTTACCTCTCATTTAAGTTATTATTATCTATATCTTCAATATTATTATTTCGTCGTTATTTTTCAAAAGGGGCGCATGCCCAGGTGGGGGCCCCGGATCCACTACAGTAATGCAGGGGTTTTCAACCTTTTTCTCCCTCCCCTTCCCTTTCGGGCATTTGTATAACGTGGAAAACAAAACCACGTCAGAAAAACATTCCATCTGTGTATTTGCAAGTATGTACAGCAGGGAAGTAAGTATATAACTCCTGAAATAACCAATAATATTGTAAACAAAGATTTCCATAAAAAAAATTATTTACCTGTGGCTATACGGTAAATTTTCAAGGTTATGGCACTGAGCTACAAAAAACAAAATACGGCATTATTACATCAGTTACAAAGGTAGTTAATGAAATAGCCGAAACTGATTTTCTTTAACTATCCTAGTTGGCCGGGAGCAGTTCTTACTGAAGCACATTGAATGTCGGCATCTAACATTCATTCAAGTGGCATGGGGAGCACTTACCCCCTGACAGACCTTGGCCCTTGGGGTACGCGTACCCCAGGTTGAAAATCCCTCCCTGCACTAGTGGGTATGGGAATGGTACGGGTATGGGAATACAAAACTGGGGAACTGGCGAATGCGATTGATAGAGCATCTACTAGTATATATATATATATGAATTATATATATATGTATATATATATATATATATATATATATATATATATATATATATATATATAATACACACATATATATAATATATATATATAAATATAATATATATAAATATAATATACTATATAGTTATATATATATATATATGATATATATAATATATATATAGATATATATATAGTATAATATATAGATTAAACTAAATATATATTATTATCTATAGATATATATATTATATATATATATATAGATATATATATATATATACTATAACATATATATATATATCTATACATATATTAATATATATATATATATAGTTTATATAATATATATACACTTATATATATTATATCTATATATATATATATATATATAGATATATATATATATATATATGTATATATATATATATATATTATATATATATATATATATATATATATATATATATATATATATATATATATATATATATATATATATCTATATATTAATATATAATATAATATATAAATTATATATGTTATAATATGTATATATATCTTACTATTATATCTATATATATATATGTATGATATATATATATAATACTAATTTATATAAATTACATATACTATATATCAATATATATATATAATATATATATATATTATATATAGATATTATATATATAAGATATATATATATAATATATATTATATAATAGATATATATACTATATAACTATATATATCTAATATATAATATATATATATATATATATATATATATATCTATATCTATATAGATAATATAATATAGTGAGATATATATATATAACTAATATATATATATAATATCGTATATATATATATATATATATAATAATAATATATATTATTATTATATATTATAACGATATATATATATAATATATATAATAATATTATATATATATAGTTATATCTATTATAATAACTATATATAATATATATATATATATATATATATATATCTATATATATATATATATATATATGTATATACTATATATATATATATATATATATATATATATAATGTATATATATGTATATATCTAATATATATATAATATAATATATATATATATTCTATATATATATTATATAAATACATATTATATATATATATATATATATATATATATATATATATATATATATATCTATATATATATTATACACCGGGTGTTTCGAAATTAGAGGCCACCCTTTCCACAGAACAAATGGAATGTTGTGAAGGTTTCTGCTATAGACTATCTCCAAGTACATTATCAAGTTTCTATCAAGCTATTTTCCATTCTACGTTTGGAGAGTTTGGTAGTGATCATTGTGGTATACGAGTGGTGGCATCTCACAACCAGGCATGTATACATTCGTAATTGACACTACTTCTCTTTAAAGGCGTTCTGGGGCGCTCGGTCATTTTTCAGCAATAACTGGCTTGTTTTCATATTTTTGTAGTATGTTATAAAGTTGATCTAGTCGCCTTCTGCAGTGGGGGTTACATTTTCATATATTTTTCAAAGGGCTTTCTCATCTCCTGGATATTCTTGATGCATGAGATCCTATAATATAGCTTAATGGACTTACTCTGGTTATTGCCAGTATCCATCATGCTTTTGGTGCCAGTTGTTTATAAATACCCGGGTTCGTTGTTCAACCATTCGATTCGAGAAATTGTTATCAATGAGTATTTGTGTTGATTTTTCAATCTCTTCCGCAGTACCTTTCCACGTGGAGCAGTGTGAGAGGGCGCGGCGGACGATAGCATCATTTACAGAATTTGTATAGCTGTCTGGCGCTCACTGGCCCCATTAATTTGAGAAAATTACTGTTCTGTTCTCCGCTTCACGCGCGAACTAGAGTTAACAGTGCCCTTCCATTCCTGGCGTTCGGGGACCTAGTACACCAGACGCCGGCTGCCTATACCACCACCATATACAAAGAACCAACGAATCCGGGTCGATATTAGCTGAATCTTTGGGCTTTTATTGCAGTCAGATGACACTTGTTGGTTTCTGAATGAAAATCTTTACATTGAATGTGTGTGTTTGGGACGCGCGCGAGAGAGAGAGAGAGAGAGAAAGAGAGCATTACATTAAAGCCTTCAAGGCTCAAAACACTATATTTACTTTGAAGATATAACTATCGCTCCTCGTAAAATTAGTTCAATTATATTTTAAAGTGTATCAAGGTCACTCTGTCAGTATATGACTTAAGAGCATTATACAAAACAATTATTTTCCACTATAACAAAAGTAAGTGTAATACCCACAATAATCTTTTACTTCACGAATTCTTCGCGCTTTTTTGGATACGCTTGCCACTACAAAGCCTTTAGATCCAAGGGCAAGAGGTATGAATAATTTATGATGACAAGTAGCGGGAAACGAACTTAAGTTACCATAATCCCGACGAGGTCACGTAAAAAAAACAAAAGCGTAAACTTAATTTTTCACTTTCCGCATACTATCGCCAGCAGACGGGAAAACAAAAGACCAAAAATCAATGTACTTTGGGGAGGTCATAATTACTTCTCGAAAGAGTGGTTCTCCAGAGCTACATTTGATCTTATTGGATAAGTTAATTAGTTAAGGGATAATTCCCCCGGCACCCTTTTTTTTAATCACAACATCTATCTTTGGGCTCATCAAAAAGCTTCTTGAATGTCAGTCCAGAATTGTGCACCATAAAGTTCAGTTCACATTATTTTCCTTTTCATAAACTCTACAGTTTATCTTATTATGTTTTAATCAGGAGATTACAAGCATTACTGCAGTGTCTTTGAAGAATTTAAAAATAACAAAAGTATTTCCATGTATCTGAATGACCTCGTGAGGATATTCTATCAATTTTACTCGGAACGAGATGCAATACCAAAGTTAATTGATATTTCATCATAACAGAGTTCCCCCACAACCTCTCTCTCTCTCTCTTTCTCTCTCTCTCTCTCTCTCTCTCTCTCTCTCTCTCTCTCTCTCTCTCGTTAAGTAATGCCTGGTGCATTAATGAGAAACAAATTGTTAACTTTCTTATGCAGAATTTTATAGCAGAAAATGCTGAATGAAATATAAATCCAAGAAAGAAAGAGGTGTTTCCTTCTAAGGAAAATAATGATGACTGTCATATGGTATGATATTCATGAGTCGAGGATTCCAATGACATGGTTGTCATTCCAGAAAACAAGAAATATAAATAATGATTCAAATATAAACTTTTGAATAGGATCTCTTTCCAATGACTTTAATTAATCATCAGTTGCGAGAGAGTTGCTTCAAAGTTAGAAAACGGATGCGTAACTGGTCGACTTGGAAAAAGTTGATCTTTTAAATATACGTTTTAAGAAATTATAGTAATAGAATACTATGGATGCTGTTTTTTATTATATGTTTGCTAACCTACTCTCCCTCCTTTCTAAATAATTAATAGTATTTAAATAGTTTCTTTGCACATTACCGTCTCTCGATTACTTTTAGACAAAAAGGTCTGGTAAATTCCTTCCCTAAATATGCTGAATAGTGTAAGTTATAAAATTCCTGTACTAGGGCTCTTTCCTAATAAATAAGAAGGACATTTACCTCAAGAGAAACGCTATAAAATAAAATAAAAAACTTCCGAAAGAAGTTAGAGAATGAAAGCAGACTAAATTTCGCTAATAATTATCGCTTCCGAAAATATTCTTAATTAGCAATGACTGAAAACTAGGGCATGTCCTTTGCTGTATATTATATATATCTACATGTTACCTCATGAGCTCAATTTTGACTTTCAATCGAAGGGTCCTGAATGATAAATTGTACTGGAACTGTCGAAAGGGACCAGGTGTCTAGATTACTATAAGAATTTATATAATTGTTTTTGAACTGAAGGTCTCCCAAGCGTGGGTATGTTGGTCACGCTACCACATCTGTGCAAAGGCATCTGCGTTTACCAAGAAACCAAGGTAACATTTTCTAGCCTATAAATAAAAAGAACGTTACTTGACCAGACATTACCCTGTTGTTAATAACGCACTGGAGAGAGAAATTAACTTTCTTTCCAAATATCTTAAAAATAACTGCTCCCCAGACAAACTTTTATTTAAAATACTAAAGAAAATGCTTGATGCCTGATTCATAGATGTGCAAACGGTTTTGACAGGAAAAAAAAAAAAAAAAAAAATTTTGCTAGCTTCGCTTTTTTTCATGACGACCTTTTCAGAAACAAGTTCTTGACAATTACTCAAAAAGAATTCCCGGGGCTGAACCTTAAAATCGTCCCAAAAATCCATTAACTATCGGATCCCTGTTTAAAACGAAAGACCGCCTTCGTCCTCTTCTAAAATCTAATGTTGTATATATATATGCGAGCCCGAGATGTGAACACGGGACTAATGTGGGTTGTACGAAGAGGTTACTAAAAGTGAGAATAGATTCTCACAGGGGCTCAAGTTTTAGAACGGCCAGCAGAATAACAAACCCCGAACAGTCAAATATCAGGAACCACTCTAAATCATGTAAAACACATATCAATGATAAGGATTTTACTATTGTAAGCTAAATACAAAATGAAAACGACCTAACAACCTTGGAATCCATTATGATGAAAAAGATAGTTCCGTCTTTAAATACGCAATCCTCCTCTGTTCAGTTGTTCATCGCCTAGGGTGCTTATTTGTTTTTTTAAAATTCTCTGTCACTGCCCGTCCTTTGCGAGGATAAGGTACAGAATAGCATTACTGTTTTATTTTTACTTATTCATTGAAATTTTGTCTTTCATTTATATTTTCTTACATACATATGATTTCTATGTAGTTTTTTCAATGTAATTTTACTGTACATAGTTTGAGGGCTTAGTATGCTTTCCTGTCTAAAGATAAAAATAAATTTTTCAATTTTATACATGCTGATGTTCATTGATTTCTTAAATATTGCCTAATCTTTATGAATCATGGAGTGTGTGGTTTTAATGTTCACGTGTATCTCTTTAATATGGCCTTGAGGATGCGACTATGAGTCGTGAAACATCGACAAAATAAATGTACCTAAGTACGATGCCTTTCACTATGGCTCCCCTGATCTATATATATATTATATATATAAATAATATATATATATATAATATATAATTATATATATTAATATTAAATACACACGCACAACACACACACACACACAACACACACACAATAATATATATATATAGATACTACATATATATATATATATAATATATATATTATAATAAATATATATAATATATATATATATATAATTTATATAATATTATATATATAACACACACACACACACACACACACATCTATATATATATCTTATATATATATATATATATATATATATATTATAGTACACACCAAACACCACACACCACCACCACACCACAACACCACCACACAAACCAAACACACACACATATATATATATATTTATATATATATATATATATATATATATAAAGTATATACAATGAAACATAATAACAACCTAAGATTTTCATACTACAACTAAATATGCTTCTAACTCGTCCAAAATGAAGCAGTTACTTAATGATAACAGGCGAACGGTATCAACAACAAGGGGTTTATTACCTTTCTTGTTAATCTTATTATCCTGCTCCACATCATTCCTTCATCTTGTAAAAAATCCGAAAAAATACATCCATCAAGGTAACATCACTTTGTAAACACCTGGGTGTTCTTTAACATCCTGATTAGAGAAAGGTTTCCATTCGGCCCTTCCATGGAAACGTTGCGAAGCGTCACACGAGGGGAAAAACAAGCTGAGATTTCTTCCATATTTGAAAGACTACAAGATCTGTTGCACCGGAAGTCCGGTTAACCCACTAGAGTCATCAAGTCCCCAGAAAGAAGACTTCATCATTTTCGTGAGATGTTTTCAGCAAAAATGGAAGGATCCAGATGACTTCCTTTCAAGTAATACCTTCAAACTGAGGCACTGCAGAGTTAATGTTTTTCCTATTTTTAAACACGGAATAAGGCCAGTTTGTCCATCCAGAAAAAATAGTAGACGGTAATAGCTTTTTATGCAGTGCGCCTCCGCTTTCAACGTCCATCAAGTTATTAAATGGAAAATATCGCAGCAAAAAAGAGAAGTCGGAACTTCTCTCATTCCCAAAAATGCTACAATTGTCTTGTAGTATTGCACCATGTTGCATTGGGGTTGACACTTCTTATTAAAAACAGCAAAGGCGAGAGTTTCAAGTCTTAGAGCCATGCAGTGATCAAAGATAACAGGAGGAAAAGCAACGTAGAATTAACTCTTTCCAAGAGCAGACGATGCAGGATGTCATTTCCCAGAAACACGTGGCACTTTATAATTCTAATGAAAAGTATTATTATTATTATTTTTTTTTTTTTTGCTCTATCACAGTCCTCCAATTCGACTGGGTGGCATTTATAGTGTTGGGTTCCGGGTTGCATCCTGCCTCCTTAGGAGTCCATCACTTTTCTTACTATGTGCGCCGTTTATAGGATCACACTCTTCTGCATGAGTCCTGAGCTACTTCAGCGTCTAGTTTTTCTAGATTCCTTTTCAGGGATCTTGGATCGTGCCTTGTGCTCCTATGATTATGGGTACGATTTCCACTGGCATATCCCATATCCTTCTTATTTCTATTTTCAGATCTTGATACTTATCCATTTTTTCCTTCTCTTTCTCTTCAACTCTGGTGTCCCATGGTATTGCGACATCAATGAGTGATACTTTCTTCTTGATTTTGTCAATCAACTTCACATCTGGTCTATTTGCACGTATCACCCTATCCGTTCTGATACCATAGTCTCAGAGGATCTTTGCCTGATCGTTTTCTATCACTCCCTCAGGTTGGTGCTCATACCACTTATTACTGCAAGGTAGCTGATGTTTCTTGCACAGGCTCCAGTGGAGGGCTTTTGCCACTGAATCATGCCTCTTTTTGTACTGGTTCTGTGTAAGTGCCGGGCATTCGCTTGCTATGTGGTTTATGGTTTCATTTTTCGTATTGCACTTCCTACATATGGGAGAGATGTTATTTCCGTATATCGTTCTTTGAATATATCTGGTTCTTAGGGCCTGATCTTGTGCCGCTGTTATCATTCCTTCAGTTTCCTTCTTTAGCTCTCCCCTCTGTAGCCATTGCCATGTGTCATCGCTGGCTAGTTCTTTAGTCTGTCTCACGTATTGTCCGTGCATTGGTTTGTTGTGCCAGTCCTCTGTTCTGTCTGTCATTCTCCTGTCTCTGTATATTTGTGGATCTTCTTCTACTTTTATTAGTCCTTCTTCCCATGCACTCTTTAGCCACTCGTCTTCTCTGGTTTTCAGATATTGCACCAGTGCTCGGTTCTCGATGTTGATGCAGTCCTCTATATTTAGTAGTCCTCTCCCTCCTTTCTTTCATGTCCGTATTTGCTCTTGGGTGTAGTGATTTGTGTATTGTCATGTTTCCTTGTTTTCTGATCTATGCTGCGGAGTTCTGCCTTCGTCCATTCGACTATTCCTGCGCTGTATCTGATTACTGGCACTGCCCATGTGTTTATGGCTTTTATCATATTTCCAGCATTGAGTTTTGACTTGAGTATCGCCCTGAGTCTCTGCATATATTCTTTCCTGATCGCGTCCTTCATCTCTTGGTGTTTTATATCCCCTCCTTCCATTATTCCTAGGTATTTGTATCCTGTCTCATCTATGTGTTTGATGTTGCTCCCATCTGGTAGCTTCATCCCTTCAGTTCTCGTTACTTTGCCTTTTTGTATGTTGACTAAGGCGCATTTTTCTATTCAAAACTCCATCCTGATGTCCCCAGATACAATCCTTACAGTCTGAATTAGGGTATCTATTTCCTTGCTGCTCTTACCATACAGCTTGATGTCGTCCAAGAACATCAGATGGTTAATTCTGTTGCCTCTTTTCTTGAGTTGGTACCCGGCATCCATCTTCTGTAGTACTTTTGTCATGGGAATCATGGCTACTACGAAGAGTAGTGGGGACAGTGAGTCGCCCTGGAAGATCCCTCTCCTGATATTAACCTCTGCTAGTCTTATTCCAGAGCTTGTAAGTATTGTATTCCAGTTGCGCATTGTATTTTTGAGGAAGGTGATGCTGTTTTCCTCTGCCCCATATATTTTCAGGCATTCTATTAGCCATGTGTGTGGTATCATGTCGAAGGCTTTCTTATAGTCTATCCATGCCATGCTTAGGTTGGTTTTCCTTCTCCTACAGTTCTTCATTACCATTTTGTCTAACAGGAGCTGGTCTTTTGTGCCCCTAAACTTCCTTCCGCAGCCTTTGTTGGTGGGGGATGGTGTTTGCCTCCTCTAGGTAATTGTATAGCCTTTCACTGATGATACCTGTTAGTAACTTCCACATTATTGGTAGGCAGGTGATTGGCCTGTAGTTACTGACTATATTTCCCTTACTCTTGTCTTTTTGTACTAAGGATGTTCTTCCTGTGGTCATCCATTTGGGTGCATGGTGATTTGAGATACAATGCTGGAGTTGTTCTGCTATTCGTGGGTGTAGGGCCTTGAAGTTTTTGAGCCAGTATCCATGGACTTCATCGGGACCTGGGGCTTTCCAGTTTGGCATTTTCTTTAGTTGGTGTCTGACTGTGTCTGTGGTGATCTCTGTGAATCTTTGTTTTATTCTCCCTGTTTCTTCTTCCTTGACTTCCTGGAGCCATGTTGCATGTTTGTTGTGTGATACCGGATTGCTCCATATGTTTTCCCAGAGTCTCTTACTTGGTTCGGCTTCAGGAATTTCTGGGTGGTTGTCTTCCCCTCTTAGTTGGCTGTATAGTCTTTTCTGGTTGGTTCCGAATAGTCTGTTCTGTTGGTATCCCTTATTCCTGTTCATGTACCGTTGGATGGCCTTAAGCCTCTGTTTTACATCTTCTATTGTGTTGTTTAATACCCTCTCTTGGACTTTGTATTTCTCGTTGAGTTCCTCCCTTGTCTTCTTGCTTCTTAGCCTTTTTTCTGCCATCTCTTTCAG
>NC_087202.1:144771012-144797202 GCF_015104395.2 Macrobrachium nipponense | reverse complement strand
CTGCCTGCTAATCCTTTTACTTTCTCTGACGAAAAATTGTTTTATTTCTAGGTTTCACCAAATCATTCCACCAATTACTGATATGATAGAAATTGCTTTTACGTGTTTTCAAGAATGTCCACAAACTCCTAAACTTTTCTTTAATTTCCTCGTCTTTTAGTAAACTAATATTAAGTTTCCAAAATGAGTTCCCAATACTAATCTTTGGATTCATCTTAATTTTGCAAATGACAGCGGAATGATCAGAAAATGACACAGGTAGCAGTTTCCTTGAAATTACATTGTCTCTGAGCGTCTGACAGTACAATCTAGCAATGCGCGAACCGTAGATTGTGCGTACATAAGTATACTGGGGTTCCCCGTTATGCAAAAACCATACATCACTAAACCTAAGGGTCCTAATTAATCTGAGCAGTGATTTTGACACGTTTGATTCACTATTATTAGAATTGTCTCTAGTACTCAAAACACTGTTCCAATTACCTCCCATAATAGTATGGCTATTATCATACCGTAATTAGTAGGGCAATTCCTTGTCAAAAAGCTCTTCCCGTTCCCTTGCATGATTGTTACTTGAAGGAGCATAAATGTTAACAATGCGAATCTTACTACCATTCACCTCACCATGTACAGAACTTATTCTAGAATCTCCACTTCTTTCAACATGCTTTATTACAAAATCTAAAGTCTTCTTGATGAGGATACAGGTTCCACCTTTAAGAGAAATGGCTGGATTGAAAATGATATTATACCTGTATGACAAAAACTTTATATCTTTAATATCCTTAACATTGTGTTCTGGACTAAAAGAATGTCTATTTTGTTGAAGATGTTAAATTAGTGTAGCATCTCTTGTTTCATTCTATCATTAATGTCGTTAATATTAAGGATGGATATCCTAATGAACGTTAGTTATTATGAGATATTCTTTTACTCTTTTTTGTTGCATTTTTACGTTGTTTTCCCTTTTCGTTTACCTTCATGTTTTCTACAATGCTTGAATTACAGTCTGACTCATCGGTCACTGTGGTGTCATTATCATTATTACATTTTTGACCTGCTGGTATTTCATTTTCTATTGAGCAACAACTTTCTTGTTCTGACATCGTGTCATTAGCACCTTTAAAATAATTGGAACCATTAAAGGGTGGTAACATTAAATCACCTGTCGGATTTTGCATATCATCTTGACCTTCTGGAGGGGATGATTGAGCTAAATAAATCTTGACTCAATGGATGCGCTGTGTCAATTCGATGTTACTTCTGTCTTCGTCAACGTTGCCTTCAAAATGCCTTGATTCTTCCAAGACGTCACAAGATCTCATATCATTCTCACTAAGTAAAGCTTCAACAGGATTACTGTCGGGTGAACAAACGTTCGTCTCCTCGGATATTGCTCCGTAGGTTGCAACAAGAGGTACTGCATCAGTCTCAGTAGTTCGTTGTGCGATGAAGCACCTTGCATTCAATACGTCTGTCCCACCGTTATGCTCTAAGGTCCCATTTATAGGGGCCAAACTGTTATCTTCAGATATTGGAGTAATGTCAAGATCATCACGCAGGTCAATCAAATGGCAGGATTCCGTTTGCACGGCTGGTTGGGCGTTCGATGCTGGGTTACTTCCGACTTCGACAGGACGGTTAATTGTTGAAGTGTTTTGGGGAATACCTTCACAAGTTCGAACGTCTACTGGGTCCTGGTGGCTTACTGGCACTTCATTTCCTTTATTTTTATGATTGCCAGATAAATGGGGGATCTCTACTACACTAATGATATTTAGTCTTTGTGTAATTCCAACTTCACATTCATTAGCAAAATGGCTGGTTTGCCCACAAAGTCTACAAGTTTTAGTCTGCCCTTTATAGTATATATAGATATAAACCTTGGCACATTCAACATATGAGAAGGAAGGAATCTGCCGATTAATATCCATCGAAAGTGTCTGAACCTCTGACACCATTATCAATACCTTTGTATCTTCTCTGACTTCGAGTGTTGTTCTTCACATAACTCACTGTTCCGTATCTGGAAAAAATGCCATTCAGCATGAAGTCAGTAATTTCAAAAGGCACATTTCACACTGTCACGTACGACCTGTAAGTTGACAAACCCTCAACTCGGATTTTTAGGTCGTCTCTTACACTGATTTCTTTGCCACCGAAATCTTCACAAATGTTTTCATATTTCTTTCTTGAGCTTAATCTAACAATTAACTTAGTTTTCCCCAATTCTGCAATGCCCTCAATTTCATCGTCCTCTATACGTAATGTATCATCAAGAATTTAGGAAATGTCGTTCTCATAAATTGCACCCACCAAGTATCTAATACTTATGGTATTAATTCTTTTCAACCTTTGGCGCATTCATTCTGGAGACACAGAAAAAGGAAGAGTCACTGTGTCTGGTTTTCACCAACTTTACTACTCGCTAAAGTTGGCCATAGAGACGCCTCGAGCATAGCCAGAGGGCATATGGTTTTCCGGGCCAGGAAACCGGGGCAAAGAGTCCTGCTGTTTTGCACCTAAATAAATGCTAACTTCACATTCCTACTTTATTTTAAGGAAGGGCAAAAGAGTCACTGCATGTTCACACACCTATGGGTACATTTTAAACGCCTTCAATGCCTTAGAAGTCGTATAAAACCCCTGTTCCTTGACAGAAACCACAAAACAATCTGGCCCTCTGCCGAGCGATCACATCAAAATCTCTACCATAGTTAAGGAATGTTAGAAACATTCAGTGCTTTAGTAACTTGGAAATCCATACGTTGGTTTAAAAGTCGTTTACGAAAAACACCATTTCATGGCCTTTGTAAATGCATAGTAGGTTTCTGTCTTCTTCATATAGAAGGCATTTTTGTCCTTTTAAAAAGTTTTCTTTTGCCAAGTTGGGTAATATATGGCCCATTTTACGTACTCAATTGCCAATCTCTATTCTTAGTTCCTTTCTGCTGGAACCATTGTAAAAAGTCTTGTTCGCTAATTAAGGAAACACATGTTTCTCCAGCGTAGCAAAGCTTCCGATTTATCTCCCTGATTTTGTTGAAGTCGTCTTCCCATAAATGTCATTATTTGAGATTTTAATTTCCAAAAAACGAAATAGGATATTAACCACTGATTTGACGTATATGTAACAAGAGAAACAACTCATCATTATTAGTTATCTATATAAAATAATTCTTTATTGTGGTCACATCGTAGGTCGTATAAAGTTAGTTATATGGACAAAATCAGGACACTGAACAAAACTGCTATGTTGGGGAAACGTAAATAAGTTTATAGAATTAGATGACGAGGCTGTTTACAGTTATCTCGAAAAAGATGCAATAAGTAATTTAACCACATTTTCCCCACCCTGTCTCTCTCACTTGGGAAAACAATTCAAATATTGTAAGGATATTCAATTTAAAGTATGAAATTACAAATGAAGCTGTGATTTAGAGATTGGCAAGAAAGTAAAAATGTGTTTTATGAAATAGCGTGTTATTTTACATTACCCAACGTGACAAAAGGAAATTCATAAAAAGACAAAATATGCTCTGTACGAAGAAGACAGACTCATGAGGCGCCTTTAATGCATTAAAATGATATGTTCTAATGTAGATATTCTGTGGAGAACTGAGAGGCTCTGACGCAATGCTCCTTTATAAATGAGGAAAGTTTCTAATTAAAAACGACTTGGCATATACTGCCTACCTGATGCGTGAAGCTCCCAATTTAAACCCAAGTCACTAGCTTTGGATGTAAAATATGTCGGCTCTTGCCGAATGATCCACAGAGGAGGGCCGGAGGGTGGAACTTTCCTTTCCATAAAAGGAAACGGTGTTTTTCAAGAGCACCCGGAAGCAATTGGCGCTGTAAAAACATCCCTCATTGGAGTTCCCTTGAGGTTTCGCTCAGAAAAACGGTGTACTGTACAAACAGAGCGCAGAGAGAGAGAGAGAGAGAGAGAGAGAGAGATGTTTGTGCAATTGGCCACTCAAAACCAGGAGAGGATTCTGTCTGGAGGATTCCTCGTCTTTTTTCGCTTTTGACGAGAATTCTCGAATGCCGGCCGAACTCTCGTTGAAATTAACGTCAGCTATTTCGTTACTTTTATTTATACATTTCACACATTGTTTTCCTTTCCTGTCAAACATTCCGTCCATCTGTCGGAGAGGACAGGTTCATTCCGTCCAGAGTGAAAATGTATCTGAATTCAACGTTGTTTTTCAAAGAACCGCATGAAATCGGCATACTTCTTGTGACACGAAACGTTAGCCTCGACCTGATTCCCAAAATAACCTGATCTGATTACTAAAAATGTTTCAGAATGTCAGAGCATTCTGTGGAAATTATATCCAAGAATATCAGACGAGGCTGAGACTTTATTGCGTCCGCTTCGGTAGAAACGTTAGTGTATCTTATAAATCGGAATATTTTTCATATATTTATATAAAGAGAGAGAGAGAGAGAGAGAGAGAGAGAGAGAGAGAGAGAATGTTTATACACGCATATACATGCATACATATGTATATATTTATTTCATTGACTTACTAATGATTAATAAAAAACAAAAGCCCTTAATTTTTTGGATTCATAGTCAGTGTTGTCGAGACCAGTTGTGTCTGGGGGATGTAAGTCTATTTTTAGCTCACAACATTTATAGACCGCTAAATTCAGATGTAGTTTATTAGATCTGGAATATAAAAGTGTCGCCATCATGACACTTCTTCTGATCGTTCTTTGCGTTGTAGGTTTAGATCAGTGTAGATAAAACCCGCTGCCTATGTTCACCTTGTATAAAACCAAAATTCATTTTCAAAATGCAAGGGTATTCAGACTCGTGCTGAAATCCTATCGTTATGTGAATTAGCTCAGTCAATAATGAACAGGAGAATCTCATCAGAAGCTTCGTCACTGGGACAGATCTGGAATTTACTCCTATTTTCTCTCTTCTTTGAATTCCGCTGCTTTTTTCTGTTCCCTCTCTTTCTGGACCTCATTCTCTTTAAGTTGACATCATGAGAAATTCAGTTGCGCTTGCACTCTGCCGATTCCAAAACGGAAAATCAATGTATAATTGTATTCTTTTTGGACTTTCAGTTTATTAATAGTTCAAAAATATTTTTTTTCCACTAGGAAATAGATTTTTTGTTAGAATTTGAGTCTGTTATTATCAGACTTAAGAAATGCATGGAGCTGTATATAGTCGGTATGTCAAGCTTTTAGTTCACAGTGAAAAAAAGAAATTACTAGAGCCCAGGTATAAAGATTTCAGCTATCAAATAGTAATGTTATGAAAAGCTCTGCTCTGTGTTACACTAGGAAATGGATGGATAACAAAAAAAAACAATTCATATGAGATACGAATTAAAGTTTCTTCTAGGCATAATACTATTTTCTGCATTTTTTTTTTTTTTTGTAAGCTGTTTTGTACTCTTGCTTTTAATGTTAAGGAAGTATAAAATGGGTCTAAATATAACACTGATAAAACATAATATGACAAATTCAACAGAAATGAATGAGAGTAACTTGTCGACCAAGTAAACATTCAGTAATCGTGTGTTTCGGAAGGATGGGATTCTTTTACTTTGAAACAAAAGGCTCATCAGCAGCACGTCAGAACTTTCAGTTCTTTGAACTTGTTCACCCTACAACCGACTGCTTCTCTCACGTTTATTAGAAACTTTGCAATAAAAGACCTTCAATAGCTGCTGTAATCGATAGCTTTTGTTTCTGCGTGTGATGTAGCGTTCCACTTTAAACCTGCAGTTGCTTCATTGTGCACGGCCTATGCCGCGATGATTATATGCATCCGATGCTCATTTGTCACCCACATAATGAGAGTCATTACTGGGGTTATCAGACAGTCGATGAGTAGTGAATTATGTGTTAATGTGAATATAAAAAATTTACTCTATCATTAGAATTTGCATAATTACCCTGAAAACTAAAAAGGTAATAATAATGTTTAAAACAAAGCTTCAATATTTTAATGAGTTAGGATATTCGCGTAATGACTCTGTTCTGACTGAAGCGGAAACACGGCTCGGATATAGGTACCTGAAAGTTGATTTTATATTTCTATTTTTGAATTAATTATTTTATACAAAGATATGACTAATTAAAAGAATAGTTTATTTTTATCACATTATTGTCTATTTAAGGATGTGATTCACACGATTATTAAGGAGTCTTAATATTTTGTATTATATTGCACTAATAATGGTGTTCTCAATACCTTAGATGGATAGTGACGTTAGTGCAATTCACATGGTGCACTGTAGGCATTACTGAAGGTTCTCTGCAGCTTCCCTTTGGCTCTTGCTGTAACCTCTTTCATTGCTTTTACTGTACCTCCTTTCATGTCTTTCTTCCGTCTGTCTCTCCACCTTCTACTAACAATTGTCTCATAGAGGAACGGCTTTGAAGTTTTCCTCCAGTCACACCTTGGAAGCTTTCATGCTCTTGATTTCCTTTTCAGTGCTGAATTACCTCATAAGTCTCAGTGCTTGCTTGGTCTTTTGGCCAAAATCTTATATTCTAATGATGTTCTCTGTGAAAATATCAAAGCTGAATCTGAGCACTACAGATGAAATGACAAGATTGAACCCAGCGCAGGACTTCGTGGTGACGTGAGCAAAGAGTTTCAACCTTTGTTCTTATGCAGTCAGTACAATGACCTCACAGTCCCGAGAAGAGGTTTCACAAGCAATCAGCCGCCGACCTCCACAGACCAAAATAAAACATCAAGTGGAACGGATCTTCGAAGTGTTGACATCTCGCCGACTTTTGAAGATTTATTTGATGGCAGGAAGAAGAGAGAGAGAGAGAGAGAGAGAGAGAGAGAGAGACCGGTGCTTGTTGGTCATTCATGAGTTTTCACTCTGCTTACTATATTGCATGTCTGGGTGACGATGCGAGCTCTTTTTAGTTTTCTGTAAAAGAAAACCATGGAGATGGCCTTGTCTGTCCTCCCTCAGATATTAAAAACTACTGAGGCTAGTGGGCTGCAAATTGGTATGTTAATCATCCACCCTCCAGTCATCAAACATACCAAATTTCAGCTCTAGCATGTGTAGCTTATTTTATATAAAGTCAGGTTAGCCAACACATCTTCACTTGACCGCTGTCCACAAAACTCGATTGCACAGCACCTTTTACTCTTGTGGTGTCCATACTTGTGTGAGTTAGTTTTTATCGTTTCCGTCATATGTTTCCATCACTTCCTAGGCATGAAAGAATGCAGCTTTGCTTATCTTGTTAAGTGTCTTTGATACGAATATTTATGCTAAAATAATTGTGAATTACCTGCGTAGCGCCTCAGTGATGTGATCGGTATGGTCTTGCCAAGCCACCTCAGTGGTCGAGAGTTCGATTCTCGGTCATTCCATTGAGGAGTTAGAGATGTATATTTCTGGTGATAGAAGTGCACTCTTGACGTTGTTCGGAAGTCACGTAAAGCCGTTGGTCCTGTTGCTGAATAACCACTGGTTCCATGCAACGTAAAAACACCATACAAAAAAAAAAAAAAAAAAATTACCTGCGTTGGTGGGAGTGTTTTATGCCTAGATTCTGAACTATTGTAGATTTGCACGAGTTTCTTCCTGAAATATCCAGAGTTTTACCTTGAATCTTAAGGTACAGATCAGTAAGGCTGCACTTCTCGCATTCTTGAATCTACGAAGTAAAACGAATAATCACAGTTTATACTGAAACGGAACAAATTTTTGTCTACTGAAATATTTTCGATGAAAAAATTTTCTTCCTCTCATTTGACTTGAGAATGAGAATATGATGACAGAAAAAGAAATTGGGCAGTCGGATGCAAAGTGAGTTTTTCTTAGTGAAAATCAAATATGGCGCTTTGCTATGCAACTGAGAGCAAGAGCAGCGAAGAGGTCACCATTTTGAAAGGGTTACCTTGTTGAAGGAGTTAAAATTGCATCGTTTTCAAAATCTATTTCTTCCAAGGAATGAATCTTTTTTGCAACATACCTTCAAAAAGATGTAGATCGTCTTCGTATCTCTTTTTATAAAAAATAATAATAATAATAATAATGCACGAGACCTATATTAACAACCAAAGGAACGGATGCACAGTTATGCACACAGAAGCTACAATGAACACTCCTCTATCTGATTCCCCTACTACTTTTCTATTCTGGTTCGCTAGAAGAAAGTTCCCCTTAAGGTCTGTCCACACGAGCGGGCCTGATCGGTGTTCTCCGGGGTTGGGGCAAATAATGGCGGGCTTACCCTTGAATGTTGTCCACACGGTTTGCCCGTCAAGTGTGCCCGTTAGAGGGGAGGTCCGCCGATCAGGCCCGGTCGTGTGGACAGGCCTTTAATAATAAACAACGTCTCTATGTGGAGAGAGGAGGGAGTGATATATTTGCCCTGAGGTATTCTGGGAAGCAGAAAGAAGGGAGGTTGGTTTCTGGGAACCTCTGATGAACGAAAGGCAGCTTTTTTCCTTCTCTTACCGAAGCAGAGTTGAATGAGAGCTAATACTAATCCCATAGGAACTAAGATTGGGATGAGAGACTTTGAAGATAGATTATCCCATTATGAGGAAGATAGATATATCAGTGGTCAGATTCGCTGTTATCTGGAAGAAATAGGTCAATAGCATCATTAAATTTGAAGGTATATATATATATATATATATATATATATATATATATGATATACATATATATATATATATATATATATATATATTAGAATCTAGTGGTAATTTTTACCAGTTATGTATGTACTTGTAATAACCACGATGCCCTCTTAACTTTTCTACTTCTTTGCGCATGATGTCCGGTAGCGGGAAACAAACTAAGGTTTCATCATCACAAGGTCTTATTGCCGACCTGACCACGAGAAGGATAAAAGCCTATTGCCTCTCGTACACATACCTGCCTTCTTCAGATATATTTATTAGGGCTGGAAAAGACCCATCCACACCATCGTAGCCAAGTGGGCAATCGTTTTCATTGCTTTTTAGGCTGATTTTAACCGGGAAAAGTTGGAGATGTAAGTTTTATGGAAAATGGCGTTATAGTGAGGTATAACTTGATTCCGTGAAACTAATCCCATGCAGTGTGCCATAAAACGCAGTGGTTGAACATCGGGGAATTCAATCAAAGGTTTTTCCCGTCACCATTAGTTTTCAGATCAGAAGAAAAAAAACTGATTTTTTTTTTTTTTTATTCTTTATGTCACAGTGGTGCGTTGTGCAGCTCGTAACTTCAGAAATGGGCACAGGAATTCTTCCCCAAGAGAAAATGGAATAACATTTCACGGTAAGCAGGGCATATTGAAGTTTTTGGCCGACATTTTGTGCTGGGCAGAAGATGGCTTCCCAGCAATTGATCGCTCTCTGTTGACTCATATTTACCTATGAATATCATAGTGGCACCGAAGTCCAGTGACGATTCGTGACAATTTAATTTTAACATTTAGAACATCATTTACCTCATACCACGTTATATAAAGTAGAATAGATCGCGTTCGTTTTAACATCTGTGCAGTCAGTAGGCCTAGGTTTATGGTTACTGTAGTCTGCTTCATTGCATTTGTCCAGTCAAGGGTGAGGATGCGTTGGCTTCTTCTTGATATAAATTAAACAATTTCTCCAATGACGTGTCTGAATGTTAACATTTGCTATGAACCTTCAATGAGCTTTCAATAATCAGGATTGATGACATTGGTAGAGCCTAAGCTGCACTTTAGACCTTCACGCACAAACTGTTCAAATCACGATTTTCTACCCATACAGACCTCATTCTATGTACGGTTTCATTGCATGCTTATGAAAATAACCTTGCTCTGATACCAGAGTAATCTCAACGTCCGTAGACATGGAGCATGGACCCTTGGAGCTAGGCCTATGCTACCAATCTCCAGATGTTTGATCAGGGACTCCGTGAACAGACTTTCAGAAGGGGTCATGTGGAGAAAAGGGTGCTCCCTTAGTTCTGGAAATGAAGTCTACCATGTTTTATATGCTACAATTAGATAATATACGATATATTATTTAGAGAAGATATGTTGAAAGGATAATGTGACAGTCTTAAAATTCATTAAATTCAATTCGTGTAATGACCCAGTTAAATTGGTAAATATTGGTAAAGAGGAACCCGAATAAATAGAAAAAAATTTCTCTCATTCCTTCCTTTAACACATATTCTTTTTCTTTGTCTCTTAAGAAGAAAATCGATATGCAATATCATATGTATATTTACTCATATAGAGTCCGTAGTTATTGAAGGCTTATGGAGGAAATGGCTGACCATTCCTTCTGTCAGTATTAGGCTCGCTTATTAATAATTCTTCGTTTTCTTCCATCTATTCATCATCAATTTTGGTCTATTATTATTTTTTCCTTCTTGAGATTTTCACTATAAAATCGAATGATGATAATTATTTTTCTTTATTTCTTTTTTTATTTTTTGGCTGATATCGGACTTAACAATTTTTTCCCATAAGGTCTAAACAAATTTTCCCCATAAGACATTAATAGTTAGAAGCCCCTACAGGGGGGTTATCCTCAAAATCGGAAATGAAAGTGAAATTCGTGCAAAATACATCAAAATTACCTGGGAAAACACATTTCCTGATCCTTTGGGGGTGGTCTCTCTTTATCAATAGTTACCGTTATGAGTATTGACACAAAGGGCACCTTCACTTTGAAGAAGTAAAAGGGCAGGGGCTGAAGCACCCCTAGCCACCCCCTTGTGCACGGTCCTGTATTTGATTGTACGGACCTTCTTTTAAGCACACATTCATTCCATTTCAGTCTGAAGTACTTTTTTTAAGTAACCATTATTTACTCATTATTAGTATCGTTCCAATTCCCAACAATGAGGAAAAATGTAAGCTTAGGCTAGCCCTTGATGTCAAGTGGTTGTTATCAACAACAGATATAGAGGGAGAGATTGTTGTTTTTGTTTGTTTGTATGGTGTTTTTACGTTGCATGGAACCAGTGGTTATTCAGCAACGGGACCAACGGCTTTACGTGACTTCTGAACCACGTCGAGAGTGAACTTTTATCACCAGAAATACACATCTCTCACTCCTCAATGGAATGGCCGAGAATCGAACCAGCTACCACCGAGGTGGGACGCAAACACCATTCCAACCACGCTATTGAGGCGCTTACCACTTCCTTGAACCCCTTGCAAAGTGAAAAACCATTTCAAATCGGAAACGAAAGGAGAGGTAGTCCTAACATCCCATCTACCCGAGCCAAATACATTCAGTAACTCTTACAAACATTTGGGAGCAGTTAAACTAAGGGAAGTTTTGATAATACGTCTTCATGTTATTTTCGATATGATTGGGGAGAGCCTGGTACGTACAAATCTCGACCTCAGGAAAACTTGGGGGGGGTTTTGAAACTACTGCTTCACCCCGTTCCCTCCCTACCCAAACGCGCCCCAACCCAAATACAATATGACCCATATGATTGCGAAGCTATTCTCTTCGGCCAACAAAATCTACCGACTTGTTGTTTCGAACTATTCGATTCCTAATGACGGAGAAATAGTGATAGAAGTTGACTCTCGACGTTGGTCCCGTTGGAATAACCACTGGTTCCATGCAACGTAAAAGCATCATACAAACAAACAAACAAACAAACGAATTGGTAGAAGAAAGACCGTTGTTTTTTTTAATACAGGCCTGTTAAAAATACAGAATAATTATATATATGATAGTAACGTTCTGATCTCGTAATCTCGTAGCTGGAGTTCGCTGTCTACCAGTGGTTACCGCCATCACGAGTGACGTCATGGTGGGTGGTTGGGGTCACCTGGTTGACGTCCGGAGGGACTTTGACTTTGAAGGAAATTAACACAAAAAATGGTAAGGTTAGTCAAGAAAAGGTAACACTTAAGTTTGCTAATACGTAAGCAAAAGGTAATATTCCAGTGGAGTCCACGACATAGCCAAAAAGGAATTTTATGGTAAGAGAGCAGAAAAGCAACAACAACAGGAAAACGGAAGAATCGAGGTAATAAACGGGGAGGACTCAAAACAGAGTTCAGTTCCAGGATGAAAGTCACCTGAATGCTTCCAGCTGCCGATAAAAGACTCGGAATTCTTTGGCGCATTTCTTCTTTCATCCTGTTTTCCATTCTGTTGTCAATAGTCGGGAATTCTTTTCCAGTGCTGTTTAAACTTTTATGAAGGAACACTTATTTCTGTTGAAAAGTTTTTTTTTTTTTTTTTTTTTTTTCTGAGGCCTTCATATTTAAATTCCTTAAAAACACTCCAGTAAAGGACAGACACATCACATAGAGAGAGAGAGAGAGAGAGAGAGAGAGAGAGAGAGAGAGAGAGAGAGAGAGAGAGAGAGAAACAACAATATTAAATGAAAATTTGGTTTTACAATTATCTTTGAATATTTTTTTTTTCAATCTTTGCTTATTCATATAATTTGTCTGGTTGTAAACATCACTATATGCTTCATATCTATAAGATTATTTGGCTCTGTTTTTGATGATTTAAAAAAATTTCCATAATAGGAATACTTTCTTAGGACATAATTGACTTTAAAATAAAATGGTGAATTATTATTTAAGCACTTGGAATCACGTATCTGTAATGGATTAACATTTACTGAAGTTCATCAAAACTTGTTCCGACACAATTCCTATGAATAGGAAAGCCCCTTCAATATGTCCAACCCATCAAAACTCCCTCCCTTTCCTTGGTGGCCTGTTTTCGGGTATAAATGTTCCTTGTATATACCCCTGGTGACATTCAGCCCTGTTATTATTATTCATTATTTGGTCCATATCACGTCTGACCGGGTGTTACTTATTGTGTGGGCTTCCGGGTAACATCCTTCCTTCTTAGAAGTCCATCACTGTCTCACTATGTGCGCTGTTTCTAACAGCACACTCTTCTACATAAGACCCGGAGTTACTTCGGCATCTAGTTGTTCCAGATTCTTTTTCAGGGATATTGGGATCTTGCCTAGTGTTCCAATGATTATGGGCACAGTTTCCACTGGCATATCCCATATTCTTCTTATTTCTAGTTTAAGTTTGCAGACCATCAGTATTTTTTCTCTTTCTCCTCTACTCTGGTGCACCATAACACTGCAACATCAATTGACGCTCATCACACCCTATCTGTTCTATCATAGTCACAGAGTATATTTGTCTGATGGTTTTCCATCACTTGGTGTTCGTACCACTTATTACTGTAAGCTAGCTGGTGTTTCTTACACAGGAGGTGGCTTTTGCCACTGAATTCTGTGCTGTGCAAGCGCCGGATATTAACTTGCACTTCCTGCATATGGGTGAGATGTTATTTTCATCAACTGCTCTTTGGACATATCTGGTTCTTATTATTGTCATTATTTGGCACAATGTAGTAATGAACTTTGCCCTACTTGCATTTGAAATATACGACCCAGAGTTCGTCGAAGGAGAAATTCATCACATATGATCAACTTTCAGAGGACTAGGATACCTTATTATTTTATTAACAAAGCCATTTCAGTTGCTAAGAAAGCATCTTATCGTCCTGTCAACAATCCCAAGGAAAACCCAAACGGATATTTACCCCTCCCATTAATTCCCAATCTCGACAAATTATGCTTAAATAGTTTTCAAATACCTTAACATGGTTAACCATAAACTAATTAGAAACAATGATAATAAAAAGAATCCTCTCGATAATTCCGCGAGTTAACGAAATCCCCTGTCAAAATTGTAAGGGAAAAAATATTTGAGGAAAGTGAGAGACGACTATCGACCCGATTAGGGAACACAAACGCGCATATGCATTACAAGCACTAAACAATGCCATAGTCTCCCATGCCCTCAACAGCAACCCATTAGTCAGTTTTATAGTCTTACAAACTTTGTTAAAAACTGTAATTTCAAGACAAGCTCTGTTTTTCCTCGGCCTTTTGCTGCCTCCTCTTCTGCTTTCCTCTCTTAGACAGGATACATGTCTAGCAACCTTGCAGCTACCCGAAAAGGGGAACACCCTGTAGCATCGTCACAGTCCAAAAGTCGTTCCAACAGAATAGGCATCAGAAATGCGAACATTAACAACGGATTTACCTATTTGGGCGGCAGAGCGCTTCCTTTATATGCGTTCTTTGTTGTGGATTCGTACTACCACTGACACTTGACCTACTAAGAAGTTTACTTCGACGAATTTTTGAAGTCAATGTTCACTTAACTGAGTATGAACCTAGCATAGGGTTCGAGAACTATTGATATATATTTATAAAGAACCATCAACTCTCACACAGGTATATTATTGTGGACCTACAACCATAATTATTTTTATTATTATATTATTATTATTATAATAGAATAGATTGTTGAATGGAAGAAGTAGGAGCTCTGCAACACAGATCAGAACACCAGAAATACAATTCCCATGAACCAAGGCAAATAAGAGCAAATAAGGGCAGGATATACACACCACGTAGAGGAGGAGGAAGATGACCACTCAGTATAGGGACCTGAGCCAAAATCGAAAGCAAATTCCCGGGACTATACTTTTAGCCCAATGAAGATGAATGACTAAGAATTGCTTGGGAGTAAGACTTGATGAGGAGGATGAAGACACAGAATGCATTAAAGTAGAACAACAAAGAATGGTATAGAAGAATGGCACAACAAATGTTTACCAATGAAAAATAAAAATGTTACTGAATGGAGCATCCAGGAAAGAAACGGAAGGAATGATGGTAGCAGCCAAAGATCAGGCCTTAAGAAGAAGCTGCATCTAAAGGGCAGTGCACAGAAACAGCATCTCGCCCAAGTCTAGGATTTGCAGTGAAAAAGAAGAGGCATAAGCAGCATCGCAAGCGAATGTCTGGCACCAGCTCAGAATCGGTAAAAGAAAAATTAGAATTGAAATATAGATTTAAGACTAAACCCAAGGGCTGCGACCTATGAGGTCATTCAGCACTGAATGAGAAATTGAGGGTAAAAGGTTTGCTCGTAGTTCCACTATGGAACAATTGTTAGGAGAGGGTGGAAAGCGAAGATGGAAAATATGAACGGAAATACAGTAAAAGAAATGATCGGGGGTTGCAAAGAACTTGAGTAATGCCTACAGTGCACAGCGTCACGTGCACTGGTGGCACTACCCACCTCCCTACGGGGTTAAGAAAAAACGATGCAATAGCAAAATCCCTCCACTTGAGTCCCTGCAAAATACATCGGGCAACATGTAGCTACAAGTGGTACAAGCACAAACCAGAGTTAATGAGTAGAAACCGAACAGTGGAACTTCTTCTGGCATGGACAACTAACTGTTCGTCAACTTGGGGCCGCACTTCATATTTCCAAGTGGGTGAGGGCCCATGATAATACCCATAAGGAGGAAATATTACTTTTCCAGTATATACTTTTTTTGCAATTCTTTGTTTTTATTTGTTTTAATGTCGCGGGCCCAATTTTCTTTTTATTTTCATTTTTTACTTTCTTCATGAATGTTTTAATTGGCATTTCTTTATTATTTCCTATTGATAAAAATTCTACTAGTATTAATAAATATAATTTGAAATATTGATGTGAAAAAAAGAAAATTCATTGATATTTTATGAAAGAACATATAATTATTGAAAACCTGTATTAATGAGATTTGTGCACATTCACATTTTTCGCTATATTTTCAATATCAGGGAGGATTTGAGTTGTTGCTACTCTTAAGCTAAGTTGCAAGTGTTCGTTAGTAAGTCTTGACTAAGTTTTCGATTTAAAATGTTTCTTTCTAGAAAATAACTGTTCACATAGATAGTCACTTCCGAAAATAGAAAAAAAATTCTTGCGTGTTTCAATATCTGCGGATAATCTTCCCTCGGAAAAGACTTGTAAAACGCCAGTAGAGATGTCTCTTTGAATCATTGATGAAGATAATTATCTCCTTGTAGCTAAAGTAATTCCATCTGCAAATTTTCAGGAACAGACTCAACATCAACTTCAAATGGTGAAGGAAGCATTGTAAATTAAAAATCTTGGTGATTAAAGTCTTGGAATCTGTCAGAGAATTCCATCTTGAGTGACTGGGGCTCATTTGCATAGGAAGATAAATCTACTTGTTGTCGATGCTGTGCAAACGTCGCAAAGTGGAAAACATTTCCATTTTTCAGTTGTCTCTCCCATTGTTGAAGTTTATATATATCACTGGTTATATATATCATGAACAAATTGACCTCTACCCTGCACTTTCTAATTTAATTCTCTAGATAGGACGTAAGGACCACAGGAAAACCTAAATCATGGACCCATTCTTCATATTGAAGTTCCGAAACCGACTTTCCTTTCATTTCCATGAAAACATAAATTTCTTTTCTGAACTCATAAAATTACTTCAACCTATTATCCTTACTTATCCATCGTACTTCACAATGGTAGGCAATGGTACCATCTACATCCATATCGCCTAAGAATTCTTTAAATTGTCGATGATTTAGGGCCCTGGATTTTATGAAGTTGATACATGACACAAGATGGATCATACAGTGAAATGCAATAAAGCTGCTGTGTTCCCTGGGCATCGAAATCTCTCCTTTCATTTTTGAAACTAATCCAATTTTACTTCCGACCATGGAGGGTGCACCATCTGTTGCCAAACTATAGAGTTTTTCAATTGAAAGATTGAATTTTTCCATTAAGTTTTGCACTTCATGAAAAATATCCCCCTTCTCGTGGTTCCTTTCATTGGTTGCAATCCGAGCATTAAACGCTTGGATTGCAACCAATGAAAGGAAGAATGTTACAGAAGAAATTTTCTTCTGTAACATTAAAGTCAGAATCAACACCACGCACAAATACCGCAAGCTGAGCTATATCTGTCACATCAGTAATTTCGTCTATGGCTAAAGAAAAAGTTTTGAATTTCAAGCATAACTTCATTAGACTTAATTCTATATCAGATCGCAATTCTTCAATGCGCTTTGTCACAGTTCTCCGAGATGATCTGATATTCTCAAAGTCTTTCTCTTTATCTGGACACACGGTTTCAGATACAGCAAGCGAACATTCTTTTTATAAATTCTCCATCACTGTAGGACTTCGAATACTTAGCAATTTTTTCTGCAACAATGTAACTGGCTTGCACAATATTATTATTTTCATTCTGTTTCTTAACAAAAAACGTTTTCTGTCCTATCAAGGCCTTTCTCAATTTTTCAATTTTTTCTTCTCTTCGTCGACCAATAAGATTGTGATATGAAGGATGTTTTGTCAAGTAATGTCTTTTCAAATTATACTCCTTCAATACACTAATTACCTCTGAACAAACGAGGCACACCAGTATCTCATTCCATAGCACAAAAAATAGACTATCGTCCACTTATCTTGAAACACACGACCTTTCTTTTTTTCGACATACTTGGGGTTCAAATATTTCAAAAATTTTATTCTTGGCTGTGTGGATACAATGAGAACTATGCTCTTCGTGGGTTCATGAAATGGAATGAATGACAATATTGGTTTGTTCCCTTTTATACAGAAACAAAAACCAGAAAATGAAAACGTAGGGACTAATCCCTATTAAATCTCCAAATAGACCGACAGACCATTAACTCGGATTAAGGTTCATGGTTAAAGATGATGAAGATAAATACCTTTTCCCAGTTAGCAAGTGCCATGAAGCAAAATATGATGACATTGGAGATACGCTACGTGCATAAACAGCAAACCTGTTGTAACGCGAAAGTCCACATAATAAAGTCAAGATAAACACACACACACATACACACACACACACACACACACACACACACATATATATATATATTATATATATATATATTATATATTATATGGTATATATATAGAGCCCTATAAAAGGAGCCAAAAAAAAAACAAAAACACAAAATTTATAGCCAAATTCCCTGAATTAACGTCCAACAAAAGACATCTCCCAAGGACTCTGGGGTATACGAAATCCCATGCCAGGACTGTGACCAATTTTACATCGGATTTACAGGTAAATCACTTCCCCAGAGATTAATACAACACAAACGGTCAGTTAGGTATGGACAACAGAACTCAGCTATTTTCAACCATATAAATGAACATAACCATAGAATAAACTGGAATTTGTCACGTGTAATTTATAGCAGCAACTGCCAGTACAAGAGTCAAATGATGGAATCGGCCTTAATAAAAGAGAGGCAGGTAATGAACATCTCAAAAGGAGCATGGATTTCAGATACGATCGTCAACGTTTTCATTCAACCAACACTTAAGAAGATTAAAGGAAGATTATCAGCAGGGGTGACCTAAATTGGCTTGTTTGTGGATGGACCTCTTGTATATACCACCTTTCTGTAAACTTTTCTCATTCATCTACCTGAAGAGGGAGACAGCAGTCTCTGAAATATAGTAATTTTTTCTCTATATTTTGGTGTTTTTATGGGCTCCTTTTATTAGATGGAATTCTGTTATTACAGAACATTTTTACCAGTCATATATATATATATATATATATATATATATATATATATATATATATATATATATATATCTAATTATATACATTCCAGACCGTATTTTTGAAATTTTATTCCGGAAATTCATCGTTTCTGAACATAAGTGTTAAACTTACTTGGAAATGAATTTTTTTTGTTTTCATACCTCGTGCATGCACACATGGATGTACAGTAAGTTCCAAAACTGAAGCGACAAATTTCAGAGGATTTCGTTCGAAATTCACTAACTGGCAACTACAACTTGTAGCTGAAAAACTTTTTTTTTTTTCTACAGTGAAAGCTCTATCAAGCAAAATAAAGCTAACATATGATGCACAAATATCAAATCTATGACATTTATAACAATCATAAGAAAAAATTTAGGTAATAGTAATTATTTTAAAGTAATTACTTCAAACATTAGAAACGAAACAATTTGAAATTCTCGTTCATCACAGGATTACCAACATTACCAATGTATATTTCGAGCAATGTGGAAACAAATATTTAATATCATAGTGTATTATCAATTATTTTAGCTAAGATGCATAAAACCATGCAAGTAGCAATAGATTGTAAAGGGAAAATCTCTGCGACATTAAACATAATCAACCATGAATGCACCTAGATTCAATAGAGAAGTTGGGTGTGGTTGGTAGTTCTGATTCTAGCATCTAGGACCGAGCATAAAACACCATCTTCGAGAGAGGCTCTAACTGCTGCTGCTACCTTCAGGTGACTAGGCCTAGTTCCGGGCATTACAAGGCTTACAATGCAGGGCCACTGTCTGTTATTTAGGCAAAGATAGAACCTTCAGGACTGACACCAGGACCTGTCCTTGCACCTGGGAAACAGACTCGCTATATAAAAAATAAGAAAGACGGTGGCAAGCAACTAGAACACCCGTAAAATCGCCACCTGGTTAAGTAGGGAGACGGCAGACCCCAACCACCCCTCCCCCCCTCTACCTCTACCTCTACCCACAATACTAACTCCACCTTTTTCACTTCAACCTTTTACCTCAAATCTTCTTATCATATCCCAACCGTGAAATTTAAGACTGAAATTGCGTAAGTGGGCTTATCATAAGGGAGTGATATCACCCAAATTCATATTTCCACGGACAACCAGTAATACTTTCGATCCAGTCAAGCATTATTGTATAACAGAAATTTATGAGTTGTTTTGGGGGATATGTATATATATATATATATATATATATATATATTATAGATATATTTATATATATATATATATATATATATAAAGAAAGCACCCAAGCATGACCAACAGGCCTAGTGCTCGATTCTTAAAACAAAATAAAAAGGTCCTGAGAGAGAGAGAGAGAGAGAGAGAGAGAGAGAGAGAGCATAACAGGAGATACTCGTGTTAAATTAGTGCTCGCCAGGCATATTCACACTCCAGATCGTATGGACAAGAATAGTCTCACTTATGCTGCACTGGAAAAAAAAAAGGTGAAAACCTACGAAAATAATTGTTTCGTGCGACCCTGAAAGCAATTCCACATGCAAAAATTTGCACAATTGAGAAATTCGATGAAATTAATAACTAACAAGCCGGAAAATATATTTCCTTGATTCTTGAAATAGGCCTAACCATGTAACCAGTGCTAAACGCGCATATAACTTGGATTTTTTTTTTTTTTTTTTTTTTTTTTTTACACCAACTTGTCTTATTTATATTTCATTTCATCAGATGCTAAACTTCTCTGTGCTTTATCTAAAGAGATCATAATAACTTTCGATATAACGCTATAAAAGTAGAAAGTTAATTTACAAATATTAGGCCAATGCTTATGCACTCTGTTCCTGCTGCCCCTCTATGGTGAACACTTTATATCACACTTTGAGAGCCGCAGAAGTTTCTTTGGGGAAATTCTTTCTTTTTTTTTCTTAATAAACAATTATCGAACTTATATTGATCATTCATTGGGGAAATATTTTCTGCCCTTATACAGTTAATCACTGATACGTATTATCATATAAATAGGATGACAATAATTGGAATAAAATATACTAACTGGCAACCCCACGAGTTTCTAAAGAAGTACGATCAATTCTGAGATTTGTCGCTTCACTTCTGGAATTTACTGTACAATTAACATTGTTTCCCGTAAAATTTTGCTTTCGAATTGATTAAGTATGTGATCAATATTTTATAGAATTCAGGAGACGGAACTCTAACTGACATGATAAATATTTCATATAAGCAAGAACGTCAAAATGGGATTGGATGAAACATTTTATTGACGTTACTAAATTGCAACTTGTATCTGGAAAGTGACATCCGCCACTCGTCTGCCCCTGGAAAGAGTTGATTCCACGTTGCTTCACCTCCTGTTATCTCTGACCACTGCATGGCTGGAGGACTTGAAACTCTCGCCTTTGCTTTTTTCTAAGAAGTGTCAACCCCAATGCAGCATGATACAATACCAAGAAAGCAATTGTAGCTTTTTTGAAGAATGAGTGAGGTTACGACTTCTCTTTTTTTCTGCGATATTTCCATCGTAATATCGTTAAGGACGCTGAAAGCGGAGATGCATGGCAGAAAATTGTATTCCCGTCTACTAATTTTGTCGGGGTAAACAAACTGGCCCCATTCCGTGTTTAAAGATAGAAAAGCATTTATTCTGCAATGCCTCAGTTTGAAGGTATTCCTGGAAAGGAAGTCATCTGTATCGTTTCATTTTTACTGAATACATCTCACAACATTGATTAAGACTTCTTTCTGCGGGTTTGATGACTAGTGGGTTAACCGGACTTCCAGTGCAACGGATCCTGAAGTCTTTCAAATATGGAAGAAATCTCAGCTTGTTTTTCCCCTCTTGTGACGCTTCGCAACGCTTCCGTGGAAGGGCCAAATGGACACCTTTCTCTAATCAGGATGTTAGATAACACCCAGGTGTTGACAAAGTGATGTTGCCTTGATTGACGTATTTTTTCGTCTCGGGTTTGTACAAGATGAACGAATGATGTGGAGCAGGATAATAAGATTAACAAGA
The DNA here is from genome assembly GCF_015104395.2 of Macrobrachium nipponense. Taxonomy (NCBI): domain Eukaryota; kingdom Metazoa; phylum Arthropoda; class Malacostraca; order Decapoda; family Palaemonidae; genus Macrobrachium; species Macrobrachium nipponense. The sequence continues at coordinate 144,775,743 of NC_087202.1, read as the reverse complement.
ATTGTATTAACCCCCCTTGTTGTTGATACCGTTCGCCTGTTGTCATTAACTGCTTGATTTTGGACGAGTTAGACGCATTACATTTAGCTGTAGTACGAAAATCATTAGTTTGTATTATGTTTCATTGTTAGTACCATCATTGTAAAGTTGGCGATTCAGAATATATATGCAAATTTTATAAGTGACCCACGTCAGAGTCCTCAGAGTCCACAGAAATAAAATGAGCAGGAGTAAGCATATTGGGTAACTTGCTAGGTATAGAAAATAACAATAATAACAATAGTAGTAGTAGTAGTAGAAATAATCTTGCAATGGAGAAACAAATCTACAGTTAAGTACCCATACATATCTATGGACTTGTTTCTCCAATAATAATAATAATGATAATAAACCTGTTCCTCTAGAAGCGAATTTGAGAAAACCCAGATATACATAAATCCTGAATTTATCTTCTCGATGAAAGACGCTGTTATCGGATACCCGGGACATTCTCTTTCACAAAAGAAAAACCACCATTATTTTCTGAACGTTGATTTGATTCGATCATATTTCCTCTGACCGATTCCTTTCATTCTCTAGTGGTTTGTGATCCAGAAATTGTCTCTTGATTGCTGAAAGGGGACAGACGATATGGAAAACCCTTATTTCCATTTCTTTATTCCATTTTTTATTAATTTCTCCTCCTCATTTCGAATACTAGACAAATAATATTTATACCGAATGATGCAAAAACCTTCAAGTGGAATGTATCTCTAGTTTTGCGATGTACTTTATGTTATATCTTCATCTCTTATGAGTTTCGATTAATTCTTAATTAACATCTACTATCTGAAACGAAATGAGACAAGAGCAACTTGATAAAACTTTTAAAGCAACTGTATTATCGCTCTCCTGTTAATGATTTCCATTAAAGATGACGTAAAAATATCAACGTTCCATTAGCTTTGAGGCAGCTCTGAACTGAGATCATAAATACAAAATGGGTGCTTCCATCTCCTCTAATAACCTTGGAAACCTCTTTAATCCTCATTAGTAGTAAATTGGTCTCAGGTTCGAAATTCATTGGGCAGAAATTGAGAACGGAGGTCTATATAAGTTTTGCTCCTTTTCCCATTCTGTCTCAGGAGCCTTTGCAAGTCTCTGGTGTCCCGTTGTTTACTTCTCTCATTATTGATTCACTCACTCTTCATTCCTACTTTCCAGTTCATCAGTACTGGAGTGTGTGACCTTGCCACTTTTCCCTCTCAGACGACCATTTCATTTTTCTGTTTCCTTCGGTTTTGGTCCATTTCTCTTCAGTCCTCATAAATAAGCCGATGGTTTAGGTGTCGGGAAATCATTTAGTGGTTTTTCTTTATTCTCAGAAATAATGGTTTTATGACGACCTTGGCATCGCGCACTTACAGTTTAATTTAGAAATTCCTCCGACATTCACAAGTCGGTACATCAAGTGAGTGTTACGAACTTTTGAATCGGTCTAAAGCATCTTCATTGAGCTTTTGTTTTCAGAGTAAACTCCGGCCATCAAACTGACTACCAATCCCTCTTTTTAGGCATAGAACTGTTTATAGTAAGCCTCTGCGATATTAATTTACTGAGACATGTCCCAGTTTCTCTTATTTTGATGTATATAAATATTTGTTTGTTTACACAGTTGACAAATAAAAGAAAGTTAATGCTTTGTTTATGAATACCAGCAACCAGCATTGAAACTCGGAGGTCATACTTTTATTTTTTTTTTCTCAAATTTTCGTTTCTTCCCATGGAATACAATCCAATAGCTCTTACCAAAATAGAACAAAAGCGAAATTGAATTGGATATCGAGTATACAGGGCCTACATTAAAACTTTATTAGTTAAAAAATAATTTACTCTAAGAGCAAATGGCTGTTATGAGTGATTAGATTATATCTGGAGTCTGGTAATCAGTAAACAATTCTATTTCCGCTCATTCAATGAGCCGGAGGAGATTTACCTCCAAATACAATTGAAAATTATCTCGGTTCACTGAACAGTTTCGATAATCTGTATATGAATGGATCATGAATATCCGGGTGTTCATTTACAAGTTTTCCGGTTAATTGACACCGACGGAGGTGTCAGTTTTGCAATCATACCGGCTATGAATGACACTGTTGTACTTTAACACAAAACATAGACTAAGAAGAAAATGCAGAGGCAAATGGGCGATTGTTATGAATCATAGCCAATTTGAAAAAAAAAAAAAATATTCTTTACATAATATTTAATTTTTACCCAAGATTTCCATGAACCCAAAATAAGGTTCACCTTTTATATATTTCAATATGTAATTCGAGTTCATCATTGTAGTAATATTTAGCTGTAATCTTTGTATTTCCAATAATCGTTTTCTTTGCATGGTACGTTGCACTGAAATATTCTACCTCCATTAAAATATGTAAGAAAATGTCTCCTTTATTATATATATATGTAAATATATATAATATAAACTATATATATATATCATAATATATATATATATATATAGATATATATATATATATATATATATATATATATATATATATAATATATATATATATATATATATATATATAAGTAATAAAAGTCCATGCTTATGTAAAATGTGTATTAAAAATACTTAAAAGATGGGAGCTTTCGTCTACTTGATCAGTAGACCTCATCAGCCGTACTTCAGTATATTCAGTCACGTTATGGAGATATATATATATATATATATATATATATATATATATATATATATTTATTATATATATATATATATACATATACACACACACACACACACACACACACACACACACACATATATATATATATATATATATATATATATATATATATATATATATATATATATATATATCAGGGGAGCCATAGTGAAAGGCATCGTACTTAGGTATATTTATTTTGCTGATGTTTCACGACTCACAGTCGCATCCTCAAGGCTATATTAAAGATATACACGTGAACATTAAAACCACGCACTGCATGATTCATAACAATTGGGCAATATTTAAAAATTCAATGAACATCAGCATGTAGAAAATTAAATAATCTATTAATATCTTAAGACAGGAAAACATACTAAGCGCTAAAATTATGTACAGTAAAATTACATTAAAAAAACTATATAAAAATTATATGTATGTAAGAAAATATAAGTAAAAGATGAAAAACTTAAATGAATAAGTAAAAATAAAACAGTAATTCAATTCTGTACTTTATCCTCGCAAAGGACGGGCAGTGACAGAATTTAAAAACAAATAAGCACCCTAGGCCATGAACAACTCAACAGATGAGGATTGCGTATTTAAAGACGGAACTATCTTTTTTATCATAATGGATTCCAAGGTTGTTAGGTCGTTTCCATTTTGTATTTGGCCTATAATAGTAAAATCCTTATCATTAATAAGTGTTTTACGTGATTTAGAGTGGTTCCTGATTTTTGACAGTACGGGGTTTGTTAATCTGCTGCCCGTTCTAAAACTTGAGCCCTTGTTCTCACTTTTAGTAGCCTCTTCGTACAACCCACATAAGTCCCGTGATCACATCTCGAGCACGTATATTTATAAAAAACATTAGATTTTAGAAGAGGTCTAAGGCGGTCTTTCGTTTTAAACAGGAATCCGATAGTTAGTTTTTGGAACGATTTTAAGGTTCAGCGCCAGGAATTCTTTTTGAGTAATTGTCAAGAACTTGTTTCTGAAAAGGTCGTCATGAAAAAAAGCGAACCTACTTTGAGATTCAGGGCCTCTGTAACACGGTTTTTTCGCAATAACTTTTTATCTATGCATTTCATAAATATAACGCTTATTCAGAATACATATTATATCAACACATAAATTTTGAGTGTATTCTGCACTACGTAGGTTGAATAAATTTGGTACTTATAATGTAAAAGTGACCTTTTTTGAAGACGGGCCAACTTACTCAGAGAAAAGGTTTCGAACGCACTCGTTACGTAACTTGTGACATCATTTCTTCCCTCTTTCTCGATGGATGATTGGCTATACGTAACGAAGCTAAACCTCTGGCAACAATGACATACAAATTTAAATACGAGGCAAAGCAGTACACCTTTATGAACTCTGGAACCTCCCCACTGATAATTGTCATAATGAACAAACCAACAAAATATGTTAATAAATACAGAAACACTTCCATTATTAGTCTAACTCCCAAAATAAGTTTCCAAAGAAATTACAGTCTACTTTATAGGTCACAATCAGATTGACAAGATGTAGGGAATAGTTGCTAATTACCAAAACATAGTAGACAGCAAGTTGATTTGATAACTGCTATATCCAATGTCAAGCAATTTTTATTTATTGGCTATCTACCTATTTACTGAAAAAAAAATAGCCGGTACCGTATATTGGTTTTAAACCTTCACCAATAATTATCGTCAGAATGGTGACTTCATGAGGCTCCACCCACTTTAGCCTCGTTATAATTCAGGATAACACTGAAGGCTACCATAGGCATTGTTGGATTAGAAAATTTTACTTCTGGCTATAAAAACTAATTTCTCGAGTAGTTGTAAGAAGTGCTAAATGATCCTCAAGGATCCCAGCAGTTGGTCTAAACGCTTAATTCATGTATATTACTGCTATACTGTTGCGGCACTACTGCTACAGTAGTATTACAACGCTAGCACTGATACCCCCACCCACATCTATGTATCGTTCCGCCATTCATAAAGTCTTTGGGTTTCAGAGCCGATGG
>NC_087202.1:144724118-144770512 GCF_015104395.2 Macrobrachium nipponense | reverse complement strand
TCAGTTCACTCCCAACGAAATTCAGGTTTTATTTTCCAATTAAGCGAAAACATACATAAATCAACATATTCCGACAAAGAAAATGAATAAGGTGAACATTGTGAATATCCTAATTGATGCAATAGGAAAAAGAATACCAAACGCATGCAAACTGTGTAAGGTGTGGTATAGCATAGTTAATCCACAAATGTGCTGCACACAACATTCCGACGCATCCGCAATGTGCTGAGGAAATGCAAGATATGAGAAAAGATAACAGAATATTTTGCTCAACATGTCTATCATGGATAGACAATGTTATTAAATCAATACTGCACTGGTACAAATAGTTGTGGATGAAGAAGAAGAGGAAGAGGAAGAAGAAGAAGAGGAAAATGGAAGAGAAGTAAACAAAACTGAAATGACAGAAAAAAATAAGGAAAACAAAAGAACAAGATAAAAGTATGGATGCAGAGATACTCATTGATACTACATATGAGGCAATCAAGCGCATACATACGAAGAAATATTACGACATGACAACACAAAGAAAATCCCTAAGAGGCTCTACCCAGATTTGAACAATGATGGGAAAGAGGAAAAAATAGACAGAAAGACAAAGTCTGCAACATTTTGAAAAGAGGGAATTGCAGATTCGGAGAAAGATGTTACTACAAACATCCTAAGGTATGTCACAACTATGAAATATATGGTAAATGCGCATACCTAGACGGCTATGAGGATGATTGCAGAGATCTACATCTAAAAATATGCAAAAACCTAAAAGAAGGAAAAGGATGTAAGTTCGACAAAAAATGTAAATATATGCACCCTGCAGCCATGAATCAAAATCAAAATAAATAATCAATCAAATAATAAAATCCAAAATAAGAAAGAAACAAATAAAGAGAGGAACAAAGAATATCAGGTGAAAGAAAAAACCAAGCCATCACTGCGATATAGTGTGTCAGCAAAATATTTCCAACCATCAGCTCCCAGATACAACTCAAGAGATAAGAACTATATTTATGATGCAAGAGGATATTGCAGATACGGAGAAAATTGCAGATTCAGACACAAAATGAATAATTATGATGAAGGAAGATCAAATATCATGGGAAAGTTGGATTTTTTTAATGTCAGAATTTCTGGAAATGAAGAAAAGAACAACATACCAGAACAGGAAAGAGACATGGGAAAATCCTATTATTACCCATATTAAATGAAGGAGAAAACATGCAAACCATCATAGTGATGAATGCGCAGGGTTTAGTTACGAGTAACTCAAAAAGAAAAATAGAGTACTTAGAAGAACTAACCCAAATTGAGAAGAAAATAGATATAATGAATATAAGTGAAACCTGGTATTCCCAAGAGACTGGGAATGACGATCAAATAAAAGGGTTTCAAACTTATAGATCAGATAGAAAAAATAAGAATCAAGGGGAACCGCAATATATGGAAAGTCAAAAAACAAGAAAAATATATGAGAAATATAGTAACTCAGAATGTGAGCTAATAGCGTAGAATTTGAATCTGTCTTAAAGAATTTGAATCTGTCTTAAGGCATTGCGGGCCTGTCCCCCGCAGCCCCGCTGGCTGTCGGCCAAAGAAGCAGGAGATCACCGTCTGCTTATGACCCTCGCAGAGACCCAGAAAACGTTTACTGTGTGTGATGCTTATGTGCCGTAGCTTATACAACTTGTAGATATTAACCCCCTACAACAGGCATGTGGGAGGGCATACGCACGAGCGTGCGCGCAGAGGAGAGAGAGACATGCTACCAGCTTAATTCTTCCATCTCTTGTTCTACACGAGTCTGGAACTGGTATTTTCGTTGTTGAATTTTTCGAACCCGGACGATTATTCAGGGATCGTCTGCAAACGCGATAGAATCTCACTCTTCATTAACGGTTGGTTTAAAGTTTTATCAACTTCTATTCCCTTTTGGCGTTGTTCCTTATTTGAATATGGATATTTTATCAAGTATCTTCACCACCCTTCTTTTCCCCTTCTCTCGTGAGCTCTTTCGATATTTGCATTCCTGGAAATGATTTAAGTCAGCGAAATATATATGTACGGTTTTCGGTGACGGGGCAAAACACGAATCAGAAACATATTCGATCTGAAAGGGAAGTTTCTGAGAGTTCTGAATTTGGAAAGTTACGATACTGATCCGAAAAATTTGTTTCTACACATTTCTGAAAGGACGCCATTAGCCCGTATTCATGATGGTATCGATCATTACTTACACACACACACACACACACACACACACACATATATATATATATAAATATATGTATATATATATATATATATATATATATATATATATATATATATATATATATATATATCATAAATTATTATATAATTACACCTACAACGCAGACTGACGTAAAGGACTTTACCTTCCATAAACCTCCACTCATCTCCAGCCTCCCCAATATAACACTTCTTATTCAGGGGTTGCTACATGGGCCTTATCATTTCGTTACATAACTAATTTTGACTCTTTTACGGTTCTTGTCTGTTCTTCAATCATGTACATAATGGTTATGAAATCCTCTCTCTCTCTCTCTCTCTCTCTCTGATTTCTGTTGCATCCCCCAGCGTAACATCGCCTCTGGCAACTGATGTCAGTGAACGTGTTCTCTTTGCTTTCACTTGTTAGGTGTTCCCAGGGCAGCCAGCAATCCCTGACCTCCTTCGGTAGAGGAAGGGAAGGAGATTCGCTTCTCTTCGCCAACAGAGGAAAATTGTTCGTCGTTAAAACCTGATTTTGTCTTTTTTTATCTCCTCCGTTTGTGCGTTGTTCCATCACAAATGAAATTGCAAAGCTACAAAAGGGAAAATGGTGTTTTTCAATTATACGTTTTGCAACCGTTTTCTGTCTGTGGAACCTTCAGTGGAATGGAATGGAATATAACATTAAGGCTAAAGGTCATTCAGTGCAGAGGGGAATTGGCAGGATAAAGGCTTTCAAGGTATAACAGGAGGAAAACCTCAGAATTGCACTATGATGCAATATTGTTAGAGGTGGAAAGTAAGATGGAAAAAAAGAAGAAGATGAACGAAGGTACAGTAAAATTAATGAAGGGGCTGCAGCTAGGGACCGAAGGGACGCTGCAAAGAACTTTGAGTAACATCTACAGTGCACCTCATGAAGGGCCTGCGAGTGAAACTTGAATCTTTTCTTTTCGTCAATGTTTGAAATGATTTTCTGTCGCATTTTTTTTTTCTCTTTCTTTTTTTTGCATCTGTGTCAGAGATGTAGAGATGCAAGTTTTTCAGTTTGCGATAAGGTCATCAGTTTACTCCCAAAGAAACATAGGTTTTATTTTCCAATTAAGCGAAAACATTTACAGTCTCGGTGGCACTAAGACAGTCAACTGGGTACGTGGTACCAACTCGACTTTGGTTGGTCGCATCATTGTCTGGAATGACAGAGTAAGATACTCTCATTACAAAACAACTTGTTAAATGTCGAAACAGAACCTCTGGAGACGATCCTTTTAAAAGATAACAAAAATGCCTTTGGGGATTTGTATAAAGATATTATTAACAAAGACAGATCATCGCTGCAGAATTATTTCATGGTTATGATCCTGAAGATTTATTTTAACAGGAAACGTTTACTATCGCCTTCATTGCCTACAGTCAATCTGGTCCGCTGCTATAGTGGTTAGTGGCGTGGCATGCCACTCAAACTGTCGCGGTTTCGTCTCCCCGCAGGGGCGATACACCGACTCTGTATCAAGAAACAGTTACTGCTGCAGAGTGGGGTCTGCGGTGGGAGGTTTAAATCTGCATTCTTTGGAAACTTGAAATTTCAAGTCAATGGCCCCATTGGTGGACTTGTTTCGTGTGAACAGGTTTCATCTACCGAAATATTAATAATAATAATAATAATAATAATAATAATAATAATAATAATAATAATAATAATAACAATGAATGATTTCTTGAAGCAAAACCATCCACATCCTGACGAAACAGAGGAAAAGTCGTCTGAACGATTCCGTGAACCTTGATTCCCGTCAGGATGAGAAAATGTGTCGAAATGACCTTTGGAAGCTTCGCGACTGAGCCTTCTGCTGCTTCGCTTCTTCAGGCACTGGTTTATTCAGGCCTTCTTTTAACTCATCCGTTTTGAGAGGCTTCTCTCGACTTGCAATATTCAATCTTATTGCATGTCAGTTTTATTCTGGTAATAATTCCTTATCAATTTAACAGGCTTTCTTGCTCGACCATATGGACTGTTTTTGCATGAATAATAATAATAATAATAATAATAATAATAATAATAATAATAATAATAATAATAATAATCCTCTATCCTAAAGGAGGAGTTGTGAAGGCGCCTTCAATAACCTCAACAGGTTATTCCAAGACCAGGAACCAGCTTAGTTCGTCTGCTTCTCTTTGTGCACGGGTTCAATGAAGTCCGTAGGGAGAGTCCATTAATTATTTGGATATTATGTTGTTTAATTGATTTATTTATTTGTTACCTATTATTTTGGCATACATGTCAGGTTGCTTTGTTTATGGAATCTGTGCTCACTAAAATAGTTGCATACGCTACATTATCATTTTACTGCAAGAAGAATTCGATTTTTCTTATGTTGACGTCATGATGATTATCGTACAGTTTTTAACGAGGAATAATTTTTTTCTTAAAATTTTAGAAGACTAATCAAACCTCCATTTGCTCTGGCGTTCACTAAAATTGATTTGCATATGAGATGAAAGCTGAGAAGATCAGCACATTCACTTTGATCTCCTTTACCGAGAATTCGTTAGTCTACCTTTCCCTTCAGAGTCACGACTTCAACGTTGAACAGACATCAGCAACTGAAGGGATATTTGCCGCCGCACAGACCAAAGGAGATACAGATATTTCAGATAACAAACCCGTATTCAGTTGTTGCTGTCATAAGTGTCATGAATCATGCATGCTGAAGGTCAAAACCACAAATCTAGAAAGGAAAAGGAGTTTCATCGTGTTAGACAAAGAAGAGGATGATGTTCTATCAGCAAAATTCACACGTAGTCGCCAGAAGGCTGGTGAAGATGATTCAGAAGAATCTAAAACTGAGAAAGATGGAATTTGCTTCATTTGTGACAAACCAGCATAAATCAAAGATTTACGATTGGCCATAACATTGGCTTTACACGAAAAGCTGCAATGATGCGCCATGAACCTACTAGATGAGAAACTTCTGGCCAAGGTTAGTGCTGGAGATATTGTTTCCCAGGACCATATGTATCACCCATCTTGTCTGACAGCCGTGTGTAAATAAGAAAAGAGCCTGGATAAATTCACAGAAAATTGGAGAAGACTAGTGCAGTTCAGACAACAGGCATGTGCCCATGCTTTTGATGAGCTTGAGATGTACATAAGAGACAAGCAGTTGACTGCAGATGGTGCTGCTATTTTACGATGGTAGAAGTTTATGATTTGTACAAAGAAAGAAGACTGGAACAGCTAAATGTTGATGCTTCCTTTGTCCACCGAACACGGTTGAAAGACGGATACTTGCCCGTATCCAAGAACTGGAGGCCTTCAAAAAAGGATGTCTTCCCTACAAGAGGAAAGTGGGAGAAGCCCTTGCCACGACATGTCACTGCAATGATGCCGCCAAATAAATATTCTGAAGAAAGTGAGAGGTCAACATAAAACCAAAGGTTGAAACTCTGCTCACGTCGCCCCAGTGTCTTGTGGCTGGTTCACATTTCATCTCTAGCGCTCAGATCCAGCTTTGACCTTTTCATTGAGAACATCATTGGAATATAAGATTTTGGCAAAAGGCCAAGCACTGAGACCTATGAGGTCACTCAGCATTGAAAACGAAAAACCTCAAAGCAGTTCCACCATGAAACAATAATTGTTAGAAGAAGGTGGAAAGTCAGATGGAAGAAGGATGTGAACGTTGGTACAATAGAAATAATGAAAGAGGTTGCAGCTAGGGGCCGAAGGGACACTGCAGAGAACCTTCAAAAGGCGAAACTTACAAAAGTAGAAAACTAAAATTAATATTCAGGCTTCTAATTCCGTGCCGTGTTTCCGCTTTAGTCAGAAGTGAGAGTCATTATGCGAATGACCCAACTCATTGTAATGTTAAAGCTGCGTAAATAATTTTTGTTTTAAACAAAATGATTGTCCTTTTCGTTTTTTGGGGAAAAGGGGAAACTATGCACATTTTATCGATAGGGTATTTGGTGACGTTTATATCAGCATACAAATCCCTACTCATCGACATGTGTGATAACATCAGTAATGACTATCATTATCTGGATAACAAATGAGCATCGGATTCACATAAGTATCGAAACAGGTTTAAAGTGGATCTGTTGTCAACAGGCAGACGCTACATCACTTGAAGAAACAAAAGCTATCGATTGTGCAAAAATTTCCCATAAACGTGAGAGGTGTAGTCGGTTGTAGGGTGCATTTGTTCAAAGAACTGGAAGTTCTGACGTGCTGCTGATGAGCCCCTTTTCTTTGAACGTAAATGAGTCTCATCCTTCCGATAACTGACTGTTTACTTGGCCGACATGTTTCTCTAGTTAATTTTTGTTGGCTTTTTTGTTATTTTAAATTTCATTAATGTTATGTTTAGAATCAGTTATGTTTCGAAAAGCACGAGTATAGAACAGTTTTCAAGAAAGTAAATATAATAAATAAAACTATCCAGAAAATAATATTATGACTTCGTATCCTTTATGAATTGTTTTAGTTATCCATCCACTTCCTAGTGTAACACAAAGCAGAGTCTTTCACAAAATTACTATTTGCTAACTAAATCTTTATGTCTGGGCTCTAGTCCATGCATTCTTGAGACTATTAAACAAAACAATAAAAGAACTGAAAAAAATTTTTTGATTTTTAAAAAAACTAGTTTATCTTCGTGAAAAAGACGTTTTCGAACATCATTAATAAATTGAAAGTCCAAAAGGAAGACAACTATACATTGATTTTCCGTTCTGGAATCGGCAGTGTGCAAGACCAAATGAATTTCTATATTCTGTCCCACTGACGACGCTTCTGATGAGATTCTCGCATTCATCATTGACGGAGCTTACTCACATAGCGATAAGATTTCAGTAAGATTCTGGATACCCTTGTTTTTTTACGAATTTTTTCTTTTATTTGTGGTGAATATAGCCAGTGGGTTTTATCTACACTGATAACAATCGCAAATAACAATAAGAATATGTGTCCCAAAATAGCGGAATTTCACGGGTCCTCTAAATGCTTGAAGGAAAATAATAATATATTTTTCTCCGTGACAAAACTGGTTTCGAAACGCTTACCATGAAACTTACCAATGAAGAAAGAGCCTTTTTTTATCAATCATTAGGAAGTTAATTAAATAAATACATATACTTTTTATACATACGCATATGCATGTATGTATGCGTTTGTGTATAAACACAAAAGCAATTATACATAAATACACACACACACGCGTATATATATATATATATATATATATATATATATATATATATATATATATATATATATATATATATATATATATATATATATGATTTTCATTTATAATATTCACTAACGTATCGACCGAACCTGACGTTATAAACTGACATCCTGAAACATTCTCAGTTTTGAGGTTAGGTTATTTTTGGATGCAGGTCAAGGTCAACGTCTCGTGTCAACAAGAAGTTCGTCGATTTATTTCAGTTCACTGATAAACACATTGTTGAATTCGGATACATCTCCAGTCTAGACGAAATGAGCCTCTCCTCTCCGACAGATGGATGGAAAGTTTGACAGGATGGAAAAAGATAGTGTGAATATCGAATGAAAATAACTAAATCACTGACGTTAATTTCAACGTGATTTCGGCGGGCAATTCAGAACACCCGTCAAAGGCTAAAAAACAAGTGAAAAATGCTCCTGACTTTCTTCGGCGCAATTGAGCTTTCCATACAGCGTTTAATACTGTTTGAAACTCTCAGCCACGTCCCATGAAACTAAGCCGCGGCCCATGAAAGTTCCACCCACGGCCCAGTGATGGCCTGTCATGTTGCCATTATAGAGATACCACACGCACGATGATGGCTAAATTTAATTTTGAACAAAATAAAAACTGCTGAGGTTAGAGGGCTGCAATTTCGTATGTTCGATGATTGGAGAGTGGATGATCAACCTACCAATTTGCAGCCCTCTAGCCTCAGTAGTTTTTATGATCTGAGGGCGGACAGCACCAAGCTCTCCCGGGTGCTCTTGAAAAACATTGTTCCCTTAATGGAAACGAAAGTTCCACCCTCCGGCCCTCTTCTGTGGATCTCTCGGCAAAAGTCGAGATATTTTTCATCTAAATTTAGTGACTTGGGTTTCAAAAGACGGACATTAAATTGGGAGCTTCACGCACCTGGCTGAGGCAGTCTGTGCCTAGTCCTTTTGAAGAGACATGATAAAGGGGCAATGCTTCAGAGCCTCTCAGTTATCTCCAGAATGTCTGTTTTAGCACTTACCATCTTAATGCATTAACGGCGCCTCAGGTGTCTGTCTTCATCATACAAAACACTTTTTGTCTTTCATAAGTTTTATTTTGTCACTTTGGGTAATGTAAAAAACAACCTATTTCACAAATCACATTTTTACTTGCTCATCAATCTCTAACCATAGTTTCATTTGTAAATTCATACTTTAAAATATTTGAACAGTTTCCTAAGCCAGAGAGACAGGGTGGGGATAATGTGGGTAAAGTATGAATTGCATCTTTTTCGGGACAACTGTAAACAACCTTGTTAGCTAATTCTGGGAACTTATTTACGCGCCTCCAGCGTAGCAAAGTTTTGTTCCATCTCCCTGATTTTGTTCATATAACCAACTCAATACGACCTACGATGTGACCGCGATAACGTAATCAAGTCATTTTAATACCTCAGTATTAAGTTCCATTGTCACATATTATATGTCATTAATATAGTAGTTAAGGTCCTATCTAATTTTTTGGAAATTAAAAAAAACTGTCAAATAATGATATTTATGGCAAGACGACTTCAACTAAATCGGGGAAATAGAACGAAAACTTTGCCATTCTGGAGAGGAGAAACAGAAATAAGTTTCCAGAATGAGCGAATAAGATTTTCACAATGATTCCGGTAGAGATGGAAGCTGCTGTCCTGCAACCACATTAGGACAATTCAAATATTTCAAAGATATTTTATTTAGATTATGAATTTACAAATGAAACTGTGAATTGAAATTGGCAAGTAAGTCAATATGTGGTTTATAAAATAGATTGTTATTTTACGTTACCCAACTTGGTAAAAGGACACTTTCAAGAGGACTAAAATGCCTTCTGTATGAAGACAGAAAACTACAATGCATTCCAGAAGCCATGAAATAGTGTTTCGTGAACAACTTTTAAACCGACGTTTGGATTTCCATGCTAACAAAGCACTGAACAGATTCGCTTAATGAAGCCGTTTACTCTTAGAAAAAAAGACAGACCAACTTCTTGCCTTTCCTCAGACCGTTTCGAACAACCGGTGCTTTATAACGTATCTATGACGCAGAGCCCTGCCCCTCACCTATAGATGGAAACAATTAGTTTTCAAAATTCAATATATCATACAATATGTTAATTTGTCCAGGACAGGTGAAATGACATTTAACCATAAGTCAAACAACCATTTGAAAAGGTATTATGGTGGAGGATTCACTATACAGAAGTCACTTATACACGTCACCACTTTTGCAGAAGGTTGGGTGGCTAAGCGCAGCTTTAACCTCATTTTCTGAAGAAAACTGGTAATGAACCACATATGGCAATGGGCAGTACTTCGAAAAATGAGGACGAAGTTTGAAACACTAAGTGGTTTAGTGGCACGGAAATCCATCAATCGTTTTTTTTCTTTTCATTGTAAATTTATACATCCATATATATACGCGTTTTTACATAGAAATCTCATGTACAATATAGTCTTTGCACAGTTTACGTATGCTCTATAAAGAACTACAATATGTGGTTAACCCACAACATAAAAAATACATCAGTGTGGGACCGGGTATTGCTCCTCCCTCGCCAGAGGAGGATCTTATGACTATCAGCCTCCCCTTCCGAGGAGGGCTCTTATGAAGTGCTCACCGGCCCCCAAGAGAAACTCTTACATATAAGAAGCACAAATTCAAGTTACATTGTTTTTGCTATTCTCAAAGAAGTAATTTTTGCTCATAACACCGTCTCCAAAAAGTCTTCCGTGACTAACTTATTAATCTTTAGCCCATAAACTGACTTTAACATCCATTTACAATAATTAAGCCTACCTTTGAAATAATGAATCACATCTCTCTCATCTAGGTTTTTAACTCTGCTAATCCAAACAACATACAGATAATTACACACTAAAATAATTGCTGTGTTTTTGTCCTTGGTTGTTTTGTAATCAAAATCAAAGTACAAAAGGTTGAACCAATTTCTCTTATTAATAGAATACATTGATGATAATTTTACACTAAACCAATCGAAAAACGTTTTTATCTTAATGCAAAAATAAAATACATGCATTGTGTATTCTTCTTCATTACAAAGGTTACAATTTCCATTGTCTCTTAATTTCATGTTTCTTAGTCTTACATGTACATATTTGAACAAAAATTCTCTCTCCGGAATATCAATTAATTTGTTATTTATGTTTTTCCATATTCTCCCCCAACACAACAGAGGGTAATTGCTTTCAACTTTTGCGGGAACCTTGGAAAAAAGCTCATAGCAAATATGTTTACTTTTAACAATGGGGAAATATTTACGCTTACACACTGCTCTTATACCCTCAATTGCTTTGGCATAGAATGCAGGAGTAACAAATGACACATCTGTGCAGGGAGCAGTCTCTACCAAATGGCTTAATCTTATCTTACAGTAATATATGGTCATTTCCCTACCATTCAGAGCTTCCTTAAGGCTTGTGGCAGCAAGAATAGCCGCAGCTTTGTGGATTACACTTATTATGTTTAATCCACCTTCATTCATAGGCAAAAACAAAGTAGCTCTCCCTACAGGTTGATATTTCCCTTTCCACAAATACCTAAAAGAAATTATGCCTATTTATTTTCTGAGCATATATTTTGCTTAATGGTATTGACAGCAACATAGAATTTATAATTATGGCTTTCTGAAAAATGGTAAGATATCTATCAGATAACATATTTACTGCTCTTTCTACCTTGCTCACAGCTATCCCAGTTCTTTGCCATAGTCTCGTCTTCTGTCTGACAATAAAAAATCCCTAAGATCGTCAGTTCAATCTCGGTTTCCAACCAAGGTGTAGGCCAGTCTGTTTTACCCTTCCAGTTTCTATACCAGTAATACTACTTTTAGTTTTTTATTTTTCAGTTTAGCCCCCGATGCTTCTTCAATTCATTTATTACCTTACATACTTCCACCAAAGACTGATCATTAACTATAAAAATTGATGAATCATCAGCATATCCTTGAACACATACATTAGTGTTATTTGGAAGTTGAATTGGCTTTATACCTTCATTTTGCTTAATTTCCAAATATAATGACTCCTGATATAAAACATACAGTAGCATAGAGAGAGGGCATCCTTGTCTTACTGATCTTTCAATGGGAAAGGGGTTACCTAAATACCCATTAATACATAACCGACTCATACAATTCTTATAAAGGATTTTTATCCACTCGACAAATATGCATGGTATTCCCAAGTTTTTGCATTATTTTAAACAAGAAGTCATGATCGACAGTATCAAAGGCCTTTGCCCAATCTAGTTTTAAAACAGCTCCACTTAATCTATTCTCATTGACTTAGTGGATGATATCTCGAATGTTATTATTACAGTTTATGATAGATTTCCCTTTTACACTACAATATTGTTCTTCAGATATTAATTTTGGCATGACAATCTTTAACCTGTTTGCTAATATTTTCGCAATTATTTTATAATCGACATTTAAAAGTGAAATAGGCCTCAGTCATTTAGGGTATTCCCCTTAGTCCCTTTGCTAAGAGTTTGATCAATCCTATATTTTGTGAAGAAGTCAATTATTTGCATTCAAGTACTTTCTTAATGACCATTAATAGCTCATCTTTTATTATGGGTAAAATTCCTTATAGAATTTTGTCGGTAACCCGTCCATACCTGGTGCTTTCCCATTATTCAAATTCTTAATTACAGCACTTAACTCATTTTCTGTAAATCATCCACCAACATTTCACAGTCCTCTTCTTCCAGTCTATTATTACATAATGCTATGAACTTCTCCTGCACGTGAAGTTCAACATCAACTTTCCTATATAATTCTTTATAAAATTCTGTAGAATAGTATAAAATGGCATTTGTTTTATCCATACTTGTCCTTCAGGCCCCACGATATTACGTAATACACGATTACCTTGTTTTTTCTCTTCCCTTAATAAGTGGCATGATAACCTTTCTCCTTCTATTTTGTCTTTAATTTTTGTTCTTACCTTTACCCCTTCACAAATATCATTTTTCAGTTTTCTACCCTCTCTTTTATGAAGTTATCAATGTAAATTCTACATCATCATCCCCTGCTTTCATGTATAAATCTTTAAGCTTTGTTGCAAGAGATTGATCAAACCATATTTTCTGATGCTATCTGTTTAGACTCCTTTATAAAGAATCGTTTTATTGAATTTTACAATGATCCCACCATTCTAGTATATCTCTGATTACCTTTTCCCTTTTTAAGACTCACCCACAGAACTTTAAATTTTTCTTTCACCTCATCCTGAGCTAACAGACTTAAATTTAATTTCCTTACACCTCTTCCAATAGAAGGTGATTTAACTTTGATACTGGTTACAACCATATTATGATCTGAAAATTATACAGGAATCGTTTCACATACATTGATATTTGAATACAGTTTAGTCACATATATCCTGTCAATGCGAGAAGCATAGTTTCCTCTTATATAAGTATGGTCCTTTGAAATATTCGTATTGGCAACATCTCTCAAACCAATTGCCTTTGATAACAGAGTAAATTTTTTAGAGATCAATTTATCATCTCCATTACTTACATCTCTAGCGTTAGTTACAGAGTTAAAGTCCCCACCAAATATGATATCATCCACATTATGTCTCAAATAATAACACAATTCATCAAAAAAATCTTCCCTCTCCTTTTTCTTACCAGTACCTGATGGTGCATACACATTTAACAAGAATAACACTTGTTCACCAATACGAACGCGCAAACTTATTATACGGCCCTCCACATCTGATTCCTGGCTTATGACATATACAGGTGACAAACGCTTACTTATCAATATGGCTACACCTCCTTTCAAGCACGTGGTAGTATAGTTAATGAATATTTCATAATATTTACTAACATAGCTTAATTTACTGATACACTTTATATTATGTTCCTGCAACATTACAATGTCCAATTTATGATATTTAGCCATTGATATAAATATAAACTTAATTTGTTTGTTTTCCTCATTCAAGCCATTTATATTGATTGTGGCAATATTAAATGCCATAATGAATGATATAAAGGATTAATAAAACAGTAAATCTATAAGTTCCTAAACTATTTTCCTCTTTTTCGCAATATTCTTTTTATTCTTGTTCTTTCTCAATTTTAATTTCCCCCTGACTTCACTTTAACAGACCATTCACTTTTCTTCTCAGAGTCTTTTCCATCATCGATGTCAGGTACTCCTCCCACTTCACTACCATCTTCTGAATTGCTACTTGAGTAGTCGTCAATAGTGACAGCTTCTTCCCCGGCATCCTCTGATATACCTTCAGCAAACAAGTCTTATGAAAACGCTTCCGGTAGTGTTAATTGTACAACTGGACCTGCCTTTACTCTGATATCAAGATCAGTTTTATCTTCACTACTAAGGAACTTTAAATCAAGGAAATCTAACGACTGTTCGTCATGCAAAGGACTCCGCTCTCTCAACCTTGATACTATTTGGGTGTTACTGTCCTCTGGTCCTCCCAAATCTTGGTGTACTTCTGCTTCTATTATACCAGTTATTATTCCATCTGGGCTTTGCCCTTTATCCGTCTTATTGTTGCCGAAATGATTATTTGCTAAATCTTTGTCATTCACTTCAATTTCCTTTCCATTTCCATTTTTCTCATCTTCCTTTGAACTGTTTTCTTTATTTACATCCATTTCATTTCCAATTGCACTGTCTTCATTTATATCCATTTCATTTCCATTATTCTCGCCTTCCTTTGCACTGTCTTCTTCATTCACAAACATTTTATTATAAAAATGGGAAAATCCACTATTCTCGTCTTCCTTTGCATTGCCGTCTTCATTCACATTAATTTAATTTCCATTTTTCTCATCTTCCTTTTCATTTTTGTCTTCGTACACATTAACCTGCTCTTGACTATCCCCAACTACCTGTACCTCATTTATTTTTCCCACAGGAATCACTTTATCACGTGGAATCATAACAGGAAAATCTTCTTTGCTGAATATGTTTATTCTATCCTCTTTCTCATATGTGCATTTAACTGCCATATGGTCACTTCTTCCACACTTGTAACAAGTTTTGTTTTGTCCATTGTTGAAAAACCAAATATTAAAGCCATGAATATTTATTGATGACGGTATATTACTTTTCAGTTCCATTCTCGCTGTTCGTATTCCATTCAGAAGGCCTGCTTCCCGTCCATGAGTAAATCTGTTTAACCTAATTCCATATACTTTCCCATACCTTCCGAGAATGTATTCCAACAAACCATTTTCCATTTCGAAGTGTATGATCTACTGAAGTTTAATATTCGAAATGATTTCTTATCACTAATGTTTACGTCTTTTTCATCGTAGCGATCACAAAATGACTTATGGGCTATCTTATTACAAAATTTAATGACAACCCTATTGCCATTATAAACCTGGTATCCGGTGATATCCTCAGGATTTACTTTCAACAAATCAAAAATTACCTCACTTACTTCACAAATTTCAGGGTTGAACGAAAACGACAACCCCACAGAGTCCTGTCTCCGGGTTGGTTTAAAGCTCATTGCGTCACCAATGACACTTCACTGACGTCACCAAATAGCCTGAGGGCATGGTGTAACTTTGGCCGGCGCCACCAGGGACCCTCCTGGCGAAAAAAACAGCCAAATTTCACTAATCCTACACCTTTAGCACAGTATTCCTCTTTCAATTTGATCTAAAAACGTTATAGTTACGGTTTTTTTTCCTGCCTGGGTACGTTACACCATCTTTATCCTTCGAAACCCGGCGATAACAGCGGAGCTCAAACTTGGATGTGTGTTTACAATACTCAGGGCTGCCAACCTTCCTTAGAAGTTTTCTAACACCAACTAGTCTGGATTCGGGATATCGAAGCACGACACAGGAATGCTTCTGCTTAGTTTACCAGACTTCCCCCAACACCCTTCAAAGGACGAGCTTGTCACACCAGTAACCTGTTATTGGTAGCAGAATCTATATGAATACTGAGAGCCACTAAAAACAAAAGAACTGAATGAATAAGCAGAGGATCTTGTAATAAATGTGTCATGGTAGTTCTGCACACATATGGCTTCACGTATCCCTGTTCAAATGATTTATGCAAATCTGATTCATCGGAAGCATCTCCTATAAGGTAGTGTTTGTAATAAGATTATATATGAAACAACTCACTTTGAATTAATGTTATTAATTATTAAATTAAATTCATTCATTGACACAAATCGAAATCAATCTGCTGCTAAAGCTCTATAATAATAGCACAATATCTAGGGTACAATGAAAATCATTTTCAATATTTTATGATCCAATGAATTTTTTATCAGTCTATTCATAATATTCCTTCGTCATCCTATTCACAAACTATACTGAAATACGTGTTGTTGATAACACACCATTAAATAATGTCCCCAGGAGATTTCATATTTCGAAAAAATCATTAGTTTCTTCATTTCATTTTTCTATTTATCTTCAAAAGCAGATGCTACTGCACAAAGGGAAGGTTTTGGAACCCTGATGGTTATCGCAACTATCAGGATTGCTTTTTGCTGCTACTGAGATGCTCCACTGAGTACTACTGCTGCTGAAATATTTTATAACAAAGAAACTCTCTGACGCCCTCGAGGTTTTACAGGAAGAAGGCCCTTCAGTGATTCCTCAGCTAGAATACTTAACTTTTGAGTCGATTAGGCTTTTTCCTAAGTCATATTTATGCATGCAACTATAAAGTTTATCCATAATGTGAGAGTGACTATAAATTGGATGATCTACTCTACAGAGGAGGCCAGAAACTGAACACTGAATTATCTTGAAACATACTACAGTCTTATCCTGAATATCCGTTCTTGCATTTGGTCAGGGCTAAGTACGTGTACGTGAATAAGAATTATTTTATTGATTGTTGCATCGTATTATTCATGATACTGTATTTCCAATATAAAAAGTAGGGATTGATTGATCAGCACATAAAAACAAATTGCGGTGAAATATCAATAAATATCACTTCCAAACATCTTTTTTGAATAGACCACAAACCTGCAAATACGTTCAGCAGATTACCTCATCAATTACCCAAAGAAGCAGCAGCAGCTCTGGGCAGGAAAGAACATTGAATTGAATGAAGATTTCCTGAACACGGAAGAGCGCTGGCGGTATTTGAATAAGAGCAAAGGTTTTCTTTCACGCTTCGATGGCCGCCTTTTCGGAATCCTTTGATTTTCCTTTGAACAGGGAAAGGATTACCGCCTGCTTTGAGACAGGTTTGCAGAGAATATTAGCATTTCCTGAGTTTGTAGCGCAGATTACTGCCGACTCAGACATAATAAAAAAAATAATCATACTGCTTCTTCTACAATGGACGAGTTTAACCATTTTTCTCATATATGCTTTACCAGTGTCTTACTATGCTTTCCATAGACCATGACATGGTGTCTTTCGTAAATAACTTTTAACCTGACTTATGGATTCTGCCACTAAACCACTAAACTTCGTCCTAATTTTCGGAAGTACTGTGAATTGCCGTATGTGTTTCATTACCATATAACTTAAGAAATAAGGATAAAGCTGTGCTTATCCACCCAACCATCCGCAAAAGTGGTGACGTGTATCACTAACGTCGGTGTAGCGAATCCTCCATTATATATTTTCAAATGGTTGTCTGACTTTATGGTTAAAACTCTTTTTAACTATCCTGGGCCATACAATTTTTTTTAAAGCAAATTAATATGTTATATGATTAGGTGAGGGGAAGGCTCTAGCACCACTTGTTCGAAACGGTCTGAGGTTAGGGAAGATGTTGACCTTCTTTCTAAGAGTAAACGGCTTAATTTAGCACAGCTGTCAATTCAGTGTACTACCATAAGTTAGGGCAATGTTGGAAACACTCGGTGCTTTGTATCATGGAAATCCATGCGTCGGTTTGAAAGTTGTTTACGAAAAACACTATTTCATGGCCTCTGGATTGCATAGTAATTTCCTGTCTTCTTCATACAGAAGGCATTTTAGTCTTCTTGAAAGCTTTCTTCTCCCAAGTTGGTAAATGTAAAATAACAAAGTATTTTATATGGCCCATTTTACTTACTCACTTGCCAATCTCTAATCACAGTCCATTTCTGCCGGTAACATTGTAACCAGTCTTGTTCGCTAATTCTGAAAACTTATGTTTCTCCAGCGTGGCAAAGCTTTCGTTCTGTCTCCCTGGTTTCCATGATGCCATCTTCCTATAAATGTCATTATTTGACAGTTTTTAATTTCCAAAAAACTAGATAGGAAATTAACGACTGTATTTGACATATATGTGACAATATAGAACTTAATGATGAGGCATCTTGTTATTACTGTTAATTATTAATCAAAATTACTTCTTTATCGCGGTCACATCATAGGTCGTATCGAGTTAGTCATATGAACAAAATCAGGAGACGAAACAAAACATTGCTACGTTGAAAAACGTAAAGAAGTTTCCAAAATTAGCTAACGAGGCTGTTTTCAGTTATTCCGAAGAAGGTGCAATCAGTACTGTAACCACATCTTCCCCCACCCTGTCTCTGACTTAGTAAACAGTTCAAATATTTTAAAGATATTCAGTTTAAAGTATTAATTCACAAATGAAACTATTCTTAGCGATTGACAAGCGAATGAAAATGTGGTTTATGAAATTGCTTGGTTTAATTTTTTACATTACCCAAAGTGACAAAGAAACATTATAAAAGACTAAAATTTGTTCTGTATGATGAAGGCAGACACCTGAGACAGTCAATCCATTAAAATGGTAATTGCCAAAATAAATATTCAGGGGATAACTGAGAGTCTCTGACGCAATGCTCCTTTATAAATGAAGAAAATGTCTCATTAAACAACACTTGGGATATGCTGCCTGAGCCAGATGTATGAAGCTCCCAATTTAATGTCCGTCTTTTGGATGAAAAATGTGCCGACTTTTGCCGAGAGATCCACAGAAGAGGGCCGGAGGGTGGAACTCTCCTTTCCATTAAGGGAACAATGTCTTTCGGGAGCACCGGAAGAACTTGGTGCTGTAAAAAAACATCCCTTATTCGAGCTCCCGTCTCCCTTCGGGTTTTCGCTCAGAAAAAAACGGTGTACTGTACAAACAGAGCTGGGAGGGAAGATAGAGAGAGAGAGATTTTTTGTGCAACTGGCCACTCAAAACCAGGAGAGGATCTGTCTGTAGGATTCCTCGTCTATTTTCGCTTTTGACGAGAATTCTCGAATGCCGGCCGAAATCACGTTTGATTACTTTTATTTATACATTTCACACTTTGTTATCCTTTCCTCTCAATCTTTCCGTCCATCTGTCGGAGAGGGCAGATTCATTCCGTCCAGAGTGAAAATGCATCTGAATTAAACAGTGTTTTTCAAAGAACTGAATTAAATCGACATACTTCTTTGTGACACGAGATGTTATCGTTGACCTGATCTCAAAAATAACCTGACCTGATTACTAAGAATGTTTCAGGATGTCAAGTCAGACTGTGGAAATTATGTCCAAGAATATTAGAGCGTTACAAGGCTGAGAGTTTATTTCGTCCACTTCGGTAGGTATACATGCAGACCCAGATTTATATGTAAATGGCCAGAGAATATCTTGTGTTAATGAAACAACGTTTTTTTAGGGATGAATTTTGATGCTCGGTTGACGTGGCTTCCCAAAATCCTAAATCTCAGGGCTAAAAGCAGAAAATCTTTGGATATCTTGAAAGTTTTGTCAAGCACACCTTAGGGAGCTGATAGACTCCAGTTATTAAGATTGTATAAAGCCTTGGTTTTATCAAAATCTACATATGGCTGTGAAGTTTACACCTCGGCTACCCCAAGTCCAGTCACCATACTGAAATTGGGATTGCTACTGGAGCTCTTAGGACTTCCCATATAGAGAGGATGTTAGTAGGTGCTGGGGAAATGCTCCTTGACTTACATTACCAGGCTTTGCTGGTTCGAAGATGGTTCAGTTTCTAAAGACTTCTGTGATCCCTAGTATGTCAGTCATTAAGAAATGGAAGATGTGATGACTTTTATTAAAGTCATCCAAAGACTGAAATCAATCCTCCAAGACTTGAACATTCCTGACAAATGTGTACTACCGGTGAAGGTATATGTATCTCCCCCTTAGGAATTCCCAGCAGTTGAGATTTCCAACTGTTTTAATCAACCAAAGAAGAATGTCTGATAAAATATTATGTTATACCTTTTCAGATCATGTCACAACATGATAATTTTATCCCAGTTTTTACCGATGGATCCAAAATCAATGCAGGGGCTGGTTTTGGCTTAGTTTTTTCCGTCCTTTGAGCGTAGTGGAAGGCTCTCGAGTAATACATCGGCATTTACTGCAGAATTACATAGAATTTTAAATACCGTTAATGTGAACATGAGAACAATTGCACCTGCAATCCATCTTGACTGTTCAATTTTATGTCCAGAAGGTGTGAAACGGTTCTGTGCCCCCTGCCTATTGGACATACTAGGTTGACACATTCCTCCGAGCATATCGCGCTCGGCTGCCAATCCGGTGGTCCGAAGTTCGATTCTCGGCTCGGCCAACGCGGAACCAGAGAAATTTATTTCTGGTGATAGAAATTGATTTCTCGATACAATGTGGTTCGGATCCCACAATAAGGTGTAGATCCCGTTGCTAGGTAACCAATTGGTTCCTAGTCACGTAAAAATATCTAAACTAAAACGCTTGTGTGTGCATTGGTGTTATTCTAATCCAAATAGAGTGTTTTTTTTTTAATCTGCTTTTCTTTTTTATATTATTTTATAATTACCTGTATCCTTTATTGTTTCTTATTGATTTTTTTAATAATTATTAAAAACGATTTAAAGGGTCTTTTTAAATATAGTTCGGCGCCAATCAATCAGTCAATCAATGCATTTCCAGTCGTGTGGTTCTCAAACTTTTTCAAGTTCCAAAGTGATTTGCGATTTGCTGTAGACAGCTGAACATTAGGCTCTTAAGAATAAATTGCACAGCTCATAAACTAACTACCAGTCTCTTAAACCTACCGAATTGTCGTTTATGGGAATTCTGGAGAGCCTAAAACAGATGTTCAACAGAGAGGTATTTTGGCAGCACCTTCGTTACTTTTGTTTTAGATCCATTATCATTATCCGCGGTATAAATAATGCAAAATGAAATTGATGTAACCATTAATGGACAGAGAGGTGTTGGCATCCAAGGTCTGATTAACTTACTGAAATATCAATCTACTTATGCTCCGGGATTACAAGTGCTTAAGTATAAATTCACCTTTTCCTGTGCAAGAAGGAACGTTTTCCTTTGAGTAACACAATTGAATATTAGTTTGTCTGAAGTCGGTTATGTTCTTGTATCCAAAGAAAGTATATATATCGATTATCCGAGATCTTTATAAAATCACTAAAAAGCGACAAATGGTCTAATAGGTCGGAAGTACATAGTTCTTTAGCGAAGATTGAAAAAAGTATTGAAAGACTTTATGGAATCCAGTTTAGAAATATATAGTCCTCTCTCTCTTTCTCTCTCTCTATCTCTCGCCTCTCTCTTCTCGTCTCTCTCTCGCTCTCTCTCTCCTCTCCTCTCTCTCTGCCAAAGAATTCTGAATCTTTTATCGGCAGCTGAAAGCATTCAGGTGACTTTCATCCTGGAACTGAACTGTTTTGAGTCCCCTCCTTTAATTAGATACCTCGATTCTTCCGGTTTCCTGTTGTTGTTGCTTTAATGTTCTGTTGCCATAAAATTCCCTCTTCGCTGTGTCGTGTACGCCACTGGAATATTCCCTTTCGCTTACGTATCAGTAAACACGTTCTTACCTTTTCTTGTGTAATCTCAAATTTTTGGGCTGCTTATCCTTCAGAATATGATATATCTTTCATAAATGCGTAAGATTATTTTGTCGCTCGGTTTTCTGTTGTATTATCACATCTATAAATAGTCTGTATGAAAAGGCCTGTGCTAAAAATCATTGATCTTTCATCCACCCTTCGTGAAACTCCTTGCAACTCCTATGAAATCGAAGCTATTCCCTTTGTCCTACTGAATAAGAAGAGCGTGTTCTTTTACTTTTTCTATCTTTCTTCACTATGCATCTCTTTCTTGTTATACTTGTGCCGAGTTTTTATTTATCGCTATTGCAGCTGTAATCTCTGAACTTTCGGTAATAGAAAACCTTACAGGTAGTCGTTTGGTATGATGTCATCCGTCCGTTGATTCATTCAACTCCGTCTCTCCATGTAGACTGAAATTCGAAAACTCTTAACTTCTGTAGCTTTATAGCTCAATATAGTCTTAATTTCATGTCATGTTAGCATCCCAAATCATTTTTCAGCTTTATCTTGACTTCCCTAGCCCCGTTTAAAAACATTTTTGCTTTGAAAATGTTCCATCTGGTATTAGCCTTTATCCCTTATAATAGTTTAAGAATTTTAGTTTTATGAAAGCATAAGTTACAATTGTTGTCTGTATATCAATGGTACGGTCGCATGTGTTCTATGCATTATATTATTAATTAGATAGAAACTCAAGACTCGAGTAAATGACGATGGTATGTCCTTAGACATGAATCCTGGAGACCAGAGAAATCATATGACATTGTTACAATGTTTGAAGTTTAGATTTTCCCCCGAAGTGAAACGGCCTAATCGATTCCTTGTTCTATTTCTAAAGGAATTTGTTTATCGTGATAATTGAAAAAAACATTCCCATTAACCCGTTAATTGGTACTGAACGTTCACAAATACGCAGAAAAAAGCAGATGTTCGTTATTCATCTCAATAGAGGTTTATTTTTTCGGCTTCAAAAAAGAAAATAATGATTTCCTGGTTTGTTTTTAGACTGCACTCTCTTCTAAATCTGTTATTCGGAAGCCTTTTAACTTTTCTAAAACGAATAAGCACTGAATTTTTCTTTACAAATTTGAGCCAACTACAAAAAGTTTTATTGATGAACTTGTTCAATAAACTGGAAACGCAAACCCCGATTTTGAAAAGTGATAGTTCTTTTTGTATTTTAGAAATCATCGATCTCGATGGCCCAAGGATTTTGACAGCTATTGCACATGGAATAATTTTGTCACATAATTCATTATTTGGGTTAAGTTTTAAGATTATCAAACTATCTTTCATTCTAACGGTTGTAAACTCACAAATTCCATATGTTAGTTTTATTGTCTTTCAATTAGTCTTGTATTACCTTTGTTACGGCCCGCCCCCCCTGAGAGGTCCGCTTTTCAGGTTCAATATGAAAATAAACAAAAGAATTCACACCAACAGTTGAAACTGGGATACGAAAATATAGAAAGAAACACTAACACAAACAAAGGTTTATTTACATGCTTACTAACAAAGATAAATGCAGAATGGTGTCTCCTAGTTACATAAAAAAGGCAAAATCTTACAATGCGTGAAACTGGGGAAACGGTGGGGTAATAAAAAGAAGTACTTGCCGGCCAGTTTGCGACTCGAAGCGATGGCTTCACAAAAGGAGAACAGCGATTGCAGACGTCTTCTTGACTCCGTATTGCAGAAAATAATGTCTATTCTTGATACTCTTATGGGCAGGAACTTCTCTAAACCTCTTGCGACGTTCTTCCCTGAAGTCTTGCTCTACGTCGAAATAACTCGGTCGACCACTCCTGACGACGACTTGACCAGGATTCGACCAATTCCTCTCTGATCCTTCGTATGTTCCTTCTTCTCTTATCTCTCTCGGATGATCTCTAATCTCTGCTGCTGAGCTCTCACTGATCAGATCTGTGACTCTCTCTGATGATGATATCTCCCCTCCTACTTCGTCAGTCGTATTTATGCGGGGGGGGGGGGGGGGGGGGGGGGGGGGGGGGGGGGGGGGGGGGGGGGGGGGTGGGGGGGGGGGGGGGGGGGGGGGGGGGGGGGGGGGGGGGGGGGGGGGGGCACGAACATCACAGACTCCCGAGATTACTAGAACTTCTTAGAAGGATCTGGACGAAGTATTACATCAGAAATCGTGGCGTTCCTCACGTCCCGTCTGCGCCTGTCAGGTTCCCCAACACTCCTGCCGATTCTAGAACCATCATGAGAACAGGCGCCTCCAACACACACGCGAATGCCTCCTTGCTGCAGAACTTCTCGAAGATGCGTTTTCCTTTCCTTTATCTTTCTTTGCTATACAGCAATTACCATGACAACCTTTCCTTCATTTTTGTTAGAAATTTACTGTTGCAATATACCTTGAATTACTTAACTTTCCAAGCATTCTTTCCTGTTACGCTCTGTTCATTGTTTGCCCTATATTTCCGAAGACCTCTATTCACTGAATATCTAATTTGGATCAGCAACCCTCACTGTCAGGTCAAAGCTATTTCAATGAATGAAATTTTCTGTTCTAAATTCGGAAATGAATTTGCGAGTCTTAGACGAAGTGTGACTTAACAGAAAGTGCTGTTAGAAATTCTAGAATTTTCACATAAAATACAAATTTCCTGAGAGAAGTTTATAACTACTATTATTTCTTGAAAGTAATCTCAAGAGAAAATCTCATTCTTGGATAAAATGAAAATATTATCACTGATCCTAAGACCACTGTTAACAATCAAAGGATTTTACCTTAAGTAATCCCTGATTAACGGGGCGTGAAGACCTTGTGTGATGCAGTTCCAGGTCAAAATAGTAATATCAGGAGTCAGTTTCATTTATACGATATTGCACAGCAGTATTCCAGTTAAGCGATGATAAAGAACATGAAATATTAATCCCTCACGGGAGGCGGAAGCTTTGGTTCCTCTTTCCTTGAAATTCGATTTCCATCTTTCTTTAATTAACAGCAAAAACAGGCAACTAACTACAGCGAATGCGAGAGTGAAACTGGAAGACGTTTTGTATTTATTTCACAGGTGTCTGACCATTCTTATCTGTTCCGTTTTATATATATAAGAATATGATATTGTAGCCTCTCATATTGAAAGCATTCTTGAAATGTAATTATGTTGTAATCCTTAATTCTCACTGCAAACCTTTCTCACTATCTGTAGTCGTTATCAAAACCTGTTGTCACTAATGACTCCGTTGCTTCAGTGTCTGAATTGGACTCCCAGAACAGCAGATTACCTGCAAAATTACCTGTGGAAGGTTTTCAGCTCCTGTTTCCACGAAAACATTTTTGCAAAGCTTTCCGGGAATAATAGAGCGAAAAGGGCTTTCTCTTACCCTAAAGGATTAACTTGTGGTGTCTGCTAAATCATTTATACAAGTTTAAACTGTTTTAACTATTATATCTAGTTAGGGTGATGTAGAATATATATATATATATATATATATATATATATATATATATATATATATATATATATATATATATATATACATATATTATATATATTCTACATCACCCTAAATAGAAATAATAGTTAAACAGTTTAAACTTGTATAAATGAATTAGCAGACTCATTTGAGCTTTATTCAAAAAAATATTCTGATTATTTTTGAATAATCCGAATTAACTTGTGGTGTCGCTAAATCATTTATACTAGTTTAAACTGTTTTAACTATTATATCTAGTTAGGGTGATGTAGAATATATATATATATAATATATATATATATATATATATATATATATATATATATATATATATATATACATATATATATTCTACATCACCCTAACTAGAAATAATAGTTAAAACAGTTTAAACTTATATAAATGATTTAGCAGACATCACAAGTTAATTCGGATTATTCAAAAATAATCAGAATTATTTTTGAAAGCTCAAATGAGTCTGCTAATTAAAATAAAACAAATAGATGTTCATTATAAAAGTGATTTTTTATCTGTAATGCAATACGAATACTGTGTTAATTGGGAATGCTATGTTTAATGAGTAAACAAAGTAATGATTAAACTCTTATCGTTAGTAAAAGTTACTAGACCAACGTAAATACCGAGGAAATTAATAAACGGAATGCATCAGAATAAATGACCAGGCCGTTGCTGTGCAGATGAATAAATGTTAAAAAAGGCAGCATCCCTCCTGTACGTAGAGAAATAATATTAAATGTTCCCTGTTCATCGCATGTAATATTTCTAGCTTTTCAAGTTAACACCTTAGGCTATAGGCTCTCTCTCTCTCTCTCTCTCTCCTCTCTCTCTCTCTCTCTCTCTCTTATATATATATATATATACTATATATATATATATATATGATATATATATATATATATATATGATATATAATATATATATATATATATATAGCAACGGCCTGGTCATTTATTCTGACGCATTCCGTTTATTAATTTCCTCGGTATTTACGTTGTCTAGTAACTTTTACTAACGATAAGAGTTAAGTCATTACTTTGTTTGGTTTACTAATTAAACATAGCATTCCCAATTAACACAGTATTCGTATTGCATTACAGATAAAAAATCACTTTTATAATGAACATCTATTTGTTTTATTTTAATTAGCAGGCTCATTTGAGCTTTCAAAAATAATTCGGAATTTACAAAGTTCAGTACTTATATGAAGAAAGAATGCCTTAAGAATCTGATGATAATATAATTTTCGATTTGCAAACTGTCATAGTGCAGACTTGTAACTACCGTTTTCAAATGCACACTTAAGCACAGACTTCTTGACAACCTTTTCGGACGGAAATATGTTATAGCACGAAAGAGAGAGTCGGGGTTCTATATAATCCTTCAATCAATTATTTCCTTGTCTAATATAACTTCCATCTTTCCCCTCAAGCTCCTCCGCCACCTGTCTTCCATTTCTCAAATGGAATCCTGCAGTTTTCTTCCCCCTTTCCCCCTTCTACTACTCACTCATTGAAGGTGCCGATCATTCTCAGTCTCCTTCATCACCTGCCATCGCGTATAGAGCGGAAATTATTACTGTTGTTTGTGTTCAGAATCTGGCTCTCGGTGTTAGGAAGGCAATTGAGTTTGATAAGAAAGAAGGAAACGTAGCTTGTGGGAAGGGAGTGGAATAAAAAGGAATTAGGGTTGAGAATGGAGTGACCAGGGCAACATGGAGTACAAGTCTAAAAAAAAAAACAGGATAATAAGATGGGGAAATGAGAAGAAAAATTGCATGAAAGGCTCGTATGGATGTTAACATCTGTGGACTGTTGTTGTCATTTGTTTGTGAAGGCATAAATTATTTGCAGACAAATGAATGAGACGTCGGTTTATCATTCTTTTAATCGATGTATTACAAAGCGACAGCACAGGGTTGTATCAGTACAGAGTAGGGATTACTCATTCAGTCTGTCAGCACAAAATATAAGAGTAACTTCTCAAATCTCAGTCTCTGTTGTTATCTCTAGGAAACAAACAAAACTGTCAATGTATAGAAGAGTATGGTATTTCCAGTATATAATGGTAGGAGAATGTTTGCATTTCATGGTGGATTCCATCCGCAGTCCGCCGGTTGATTAAATGTTATGTATATATTGGCTACTGCCTGTAACTGTTCATCTGTATTCAGAATAAAACACAGCAATAACTGCCACAGCAGGTGTCAATTTGGATCCACTGAAATCTTCGAAGGTCACTCGTTTGAAATCTGGTAGTTCTGCTGCTGTGTCATCATCCTGCACAGTTGGAATTTTGGGAAAGTCCCTCTAGGCAGCGTCGTGAATGGTGATGTGAAGGGAGTCTTTGAGCTATTTTTTTTTTTTTTTTTTCCCTTTTTTTTTTTTTTTTTCTCACAAACCACTTTTTTTTTTTTTTTTTTTTTGTTTTGGGTGGGGTGTGGGAGGGCCGGTCACATTTGATGATTCCTATATTCATTTTAGGTTTTAATCTCAATTCATCTCATTTCCCATTTCACTGTGGCAATTCTGTTCTGGGAAGGTTATTCATAGATTGACTGTTATTTCAGCATAATAAAATAATAATAATAATGATAATATAAATCTATCGACTAAAGGGTAACCCATTAGGTTTAAAATAAAAAAATATTCTTCCCTAGCAGAAAATAGATGTTTGACAAGTTTGTGATTACCTGTTCTGGGTCAGATGAAAGAGGTTCGTGAAATGCTCCCATGTTATATAATTTCCGAGCACGAGCGATGAATATTTGATATCTTATGTATCTACATTTTTTAATGAAATTTTAATGTACAGCGGGATTACAATCGATGAAGAATCAGACACTTCACGTTATCATAATATTTCTTGAAATGGGCTCTGTGTCTTTCATTTGATCTGTCTTCTCGTCAGGTTCCTTTGATGTTTCAAAAACAAATAAACAAACGCGCGGACAATACAGTTATCCATACGCGTCTAATCAAGGCCACCGAAAGAGATATTTTTTCGTAGAGCAGAGCTATAGCTTAGCCACACTGCTTACCTCAGTATCATTCAGAGCTAGACATTATTTTGGCTCTGTTCAAGACTACTTGTTTCAACCAGAGTAATTTGGGTAGGAAAGGGGGGGGGGGGGGGGGGGGGGGGGGGGTGGGGGGGGGGGGGGGGAGGCACGTATTGATGCAAGGAACTGTTTATCCAACGGAGCCTAAATACATTCAAGAGAGAAGAGTAACTGAAAGGAAACTTCCAAACCGAAGTAGTAGTGTACAAGAGAGCACAAATTTCAATATTTCTTTCTTTCTTTGAGTGTGGCTATTATCAGTGTTACACCAACAAGGCTTTCGGAAAAAAATTTATATTTTTTTTTATCGGAATAATGGTAGGAGAGAGAGAGAGAGAGAGAGAGAGAGAGAGAGAGAGAGAGGTGGGGAAATAATGTTCCAACTCTTCCTATGTACCATGGGACTGCTAATTGATTTTAAGAAATTTGGGCCAGGCAATGGGGCACATTTGAAGAATTAGCGCTCAAGACCGTAAAAAGAGGGAGTTTAGATGGCTGGGCAGCAATATAAAGCGATCCTTATAGTTATGAGTTGCAAAAACCCCATAGTAATGCCCAAAGTCCACCACGGTAGATGCACTGACAGCACAACACCCCAAAGGAATGAGATGAAAATATCACGGCACTGAAAATAATGTGAAAACCACATTAGTGCATCTCGTCGGGTCTTGAGTTTGAGCGAGTTGGAATCAACCAATGAAAAACGGAGCGCGGGATCAGAACGTTTTCTGATTGGCTGCATCGTCGGTGCGTCTGTGTTGTGGGCAGCCATAGAGTCCTGCTTGTCAGTACTGTTCAGCTCAATTAGTGGCGTCCATTACAAGTTCGTAAGATTACTCTTATTTAAATGCTTCTTTCTGTTGTGATGTGATGCGACAATGATGTCTCGTAATAATTGTGGTTTTTGACTGGCTCTTTTCTGTGACCACTCAACTAGGCCTAGTGCCATGAAGAGCCCAGTTATAGTGATGATAAAAAGGTTGATGGCCCTGACTGTGTTCACGGCGCATGATGACGATGGTGAAAGTGGTGGCGACAGAGTCGTTAATGATGGCAATGGTAATAGTGAGGCAGTTGGCCCATCGAGGAAGCCTTTCAGCAGCTGCACAGATGGTGAGTGTGGAGAGCATTTTGTTCTCCTCATTAGGCCTCACTCTGTTTTATTGATAAATTGTTATGTTGTTCTTCCAACATAGCCACACAGAACAGAACAGGCAGAGACGAAGGAAACACTGGAGCCTATTATAATTAAGAAACGTAGAACTGGACAATACTTCCTGGGGTGACTGAGGGGAGTTGGGTAGTTGGGGGTGATGGGGAAGGGGAGGGGGAGGGGGAAGGGGGATGCCATATATGGTTACACCGGTTATAAATTATGTCGACTTTTGTGTTAGAAACGCTCTGAGAGTGGAAAACTTTTCAAAGCTCAGCAAAATCTTTCTATTAATCTTGAATATCAAAGTTGGTTTGATTAATAAAAAGATTAAATTGAGTAAAAAAAAAACAGTGCAGAATATACGAGTGAAAAAAAAAATTTAGTCAGAAAAGGAACAGCTGAACTCTGTCCCCAGTTTCTTTTGCTATTTGAAATGGCCCGAGGGTATGTTTGCCCTCATTTCATCGTACGACTATTCCCACAGAACGCCTAAGGGTTATCACAATAAACATCGAATGAAAATTCACCCCTTTAATATTCAAGCAAGTAAACTATCTGGTAAAATTTTAGTTCATTATCTGAGATTATTATGTATATGTGTTCTATAAATGGTAGCGTAGAGAGCAATAAATTAAAAATCAGTATTTGTACAGTAATATAATATTATATATATATATAGATATATATTATATTATTTATATATATATAATATATATAGAATACATATATATATATATATATATACTTTATATATTATATATATATATATATATATATATATATACATATATATATTATATATATATATATATAATATATATATATATATATATATATAGATATGATATATATTATAATATATATATATATATATATATATTTAATATATATCTATATATATATAGAGTATATATATAAACACGAATAAAAACTTCAATTAGATTTAAATAGAAATAAAACTTCAGCTATTCATTTACAATATCTCGCGCTTTAAACAAATTGAGTCCACAGACTTATTGAATTTTTATATTTCGATAACAGGAGAAAAAACGCCGCCTCTAAAAGGAGGAGACTCAAAGGGACGAGGGATTTCAAACAGTCGGTGAATCTCTTCGTTGGAAAAAAAGCTGCCGGAAATGTTCTCGGGACTCATCAGCATGATTCCACTGTCTAATGCAGTGTAAACTTACGACAGTCAGGATGAAGGAAAATAAGATGAAAAAGAACATGCACGGGAACCTTTTTAAATATGATAAGTTTTAGATCAATGATTTACATTTTTTTTTTTTTTTTTTGTTAGATTTTAGTTTACAGCTAAAAATGACAAACTTTATTAAACCCCATCCAGACTGTGAGTCGAAGCCTAATAAAAAAAATATACGAGGGGTAATTGCTTTTATGTATAAATTGGCTTCCCAACACCAGTGGTCGTTGGCGTCGGAAACCAACAACTTTGCACAATTGATTGCATTCATGCTTTAAAAAATCGTTGTAAGCCCACAAGTCTATAAAACTTTACAATGAAAACTGAATACGAAACTTTAAATACAAATCTGTTAATCAGTAAAATGCTGCGATTTTGTGCATGATTGTATTGTGATGTCAGAAAAAAACTCCGTAGAATATTAGATAAAAATTCTATTCATTCGGATCGCACCTCATTGCAAACCGAAGAAATAAGGACAGCTTTGCTCAATAACCAAAGAAAAAAAAACCTGGCGTTTTTATCCTATAATCTGATCAGTTTTCTTTAAAGAACCCATTTGCACTAAGTACATTCCTGACAGGCGTAAAACAAAGTCCTTCCTTCATGTTGAGTCCTTGAAAGGCAGGATTTGTCTGGATATAAAAACTAAAGCAAAAGTTTTGGTAACTGATACTTGGATAGGCATTACTATTTTTTATGTCAGGAATTATAAGAATTTATCATTTAGTCTTCATAAACAGATTGCAAGTAGCTCTATTGCCACGATTATCAAGGAGGGTACATATTCATGCTGCACAAAAAGAACTGAGGATAATTGCACAAGGATATCTTTTAACCTTTCATATATACTACTCCTCCAAAACAAAAAATCTAATTTGAATTTTTTCACCAAAGTGGACCAAAAATATATCGTTAAAGAAAAAAAATGGTTTCGGCTACAAAGCATATTCGTCAAAGGAATCGACTCGCGATCTCAAAGAATATAGAAAAAACATACATTTAGGAGAGTTTATGATGTTTTTTTTCTTCTTCGTTCTTATTATTAGTGACAGTGACTCAGCTTTGCCGTTCAATTAAGGGTATGTTTTATGCTCGCCAGGAAAAGAGGATAAATGAGTATCTCCGTCATTTGGATACCCGCTTCTATTTTAGGTTCACTTGAAGTATGAAACAGAAGAGCTAAAAATTTCGCGTGAAAATATTTGCGAAAAATTTTTGTGTAGAAATTCGACAAGCCCTGAAGTGAAGGGTATTTGAACATGCCTGAAATAAAAAAAATAAAAAGAGATGCCCACCAGCCAATTTCAAAGAACAAAATAAAAAAACCACTGATCAGAGAAGTGTCGACTCAACCGTTTAAAGCTTAAAGAAACATTTCCCACCTCACTATATGTGATGGTGTTCTGCAGCTTAAAGTTTCCCTTATGTGGATACTTTGACGTGCTCTCTAATTAATTGCATGTATAATCAGACTATATATATATATATATATATATATATATATATATATATATATATATATATATATATATATATATACATATATATATATATATATATATATATATATATATATATATATATATAATATATATTATATATATTGCTACTTTCAAAATGCATGTTTTCCCCTCTTTGAAATGTCTTGTAGATTGTGTAACATTTTTTCAGATTCCTAGATAACTTAGAATAGGATGTTTTAAAATGTGTGTTCAGATTTCGCATTTACATCTTGTAAAAGAATATATATATAACGTAAAGAGAGAGATCCTTGTCTTTTCAAAGCTGCAAATGTTTAACTTTTATGTCAGCAACTTTGAAATTAGAGTCGCGAGATCCGTTTGCGTCCCTGCTCTGTCAGCGCGTTTGATAATGAGCTCGACTCTTTTTACGTGGTCATCAAAAACATGTCAATCTTAATTATCGTTTACCCTCCGTTTCAATCGGGTACGTATCTGTTGAGCAGTCTTGTCTTGTACGCGTATATCTTTGTCAAGTCCCACGTGGATGTTGCACATTGTGTGTGTAAGATTGCGTCAGATTTCAGAACTTTCGAGAAGCTTTCGTGCCTAGAACGTTTTGAGACATCTGCTCTGTCATTTCCATAAAGGAAGAGATATTCATTCGATCTTAAGACCTCGAGGCAGTTAGATCTCCCTCTCTCTCTCTCGCTCTCTCTCTCTCTCACTCGACATCGAGATTAAATTAACGTAACGTAAATTTGGTCACTCATATTGTGAGAATTGTATATTTGATATTTCTTAGAATTTATTTAGTTTATTTAATTTCTTTTGTGGAATCTGAACAAACATTTCGTAACGGCGCCTTGTTTTTTTTTGTGAAAGTGTAATTTACAAGAGAAGAAAAGAAGTTGGTTATACCAAAAAAGGTAAAGTGTGTTATATTTATTAGTTGCAACTAATAATTGTTAGGAACAGTGAATAACTAATAATGGATAGGGAGTGTGTTAATTAATAATTGATAGGACTGTTGTCTGTTACGAAGGTTTGGTAAAAACTGTTGGTTAGTGTTTTTGAATGAAAAAGATTTACACTTTACACATTGCTGATATTTTTTGTGTTTGTGTCTGTTCCATTGTTTCGTGCATTTATTCATTTTCTTATTGAAGTGTGTCTTTTTGTTTTATATTTTCATTTGCATTCACCATTTAATTGGCTTAGTTATTTTCATTGCTTATCATTGCAACTTTAATTAAATTTAACACTTGTGAACTATTTGCATTTACTTAGAATTCTTTTCAAGTTTTATTGTTGTTTAGCACTTGTGAATTAATTTCAAATTTTCAATTATTGCCTAACACTTTTGAATTTTGATTGAATTAATTTTCTTGAATTTTGTGATAAATTAATTTTGATTTAATTTTACTAATTTGATTCAAGAATTAATTAAACTTTACTTTGTTTTCTTTAAGTAAGAACAGTAATTTTTCCCTGATATTGTGAATTTCACTTATAAATTTTGTTTAATTTAATAATAAAATTTTTGTATTAAAAATTTTTATAAGTGTTTTCTTATCTTACACCAGTATAAATATATATAATTATGACTATATGATGATAGGTAGAGACATAGAGTGGTAATTGATTTGCTTTCCTTCAATTTAATTGAAGTGACTTAGAACCAGGAAAGTACTTAGACTTCTGAAATCAGGGAAATACTTAGAGTTTTAAAGTTGTTGATGGAGTGATGCCCTTTGATTAATTTTAATTACTTACAAGATTACCTCACACCTGTTTTGATGAACTTAGTCTGATATTCTGCAATACTGGTAAGTTGTTAAGGGATCACTGTTGCCTTTAGAGTATTCAGTCGTTTAAACGTGTTATGAGGGTTCAGGTGTCTGGCTTTTTGTGAGGTAATAATTGATAAATGGTAACCAGATACTTGGCACTTCGTAACATTGTTTAATGGTGCCCAGAGACCCGGGAAAGCAGATTTCATTATCACTCTAGAATATACTGGTGGTGTTAGGAATATATTTTGTTAGGAGAGTGACCATATAGTTTGTTTGCATTTATTGTATTGAATTGTAAATTGATAACTTAGAGGAAAATGGCTCAGTTCAATGTTCAGGAATTTTTTAGCAGCTCCTTCCGTCCAAGTTCTGTCTGAAACCACTCGTCTAGAGCACAGTGGGGCGCTTTAGCAGAGGCATGTGGTGGTTATGTGTCTACTAGTATGGTAAAGGCACAAATAAGATGTATTGCTATGGAATCATTGATAAACTCTGGTGGAATAATTGATGAAGATGAGTTAGAATTGGCCCAAGAGTTGTAGAATGTAGCACGTGCTGATCTCATAAACAAGCAAGCAGAAAAGAAAGAGAAAAGTGATGCAGAGTTAGAGCTTAGACGCATTGAAGCAGAAGAGAATTTGATTAAGCTAAAAAATGCTTGCTGAAAGAGAGAGAATGCAAGCTGAAAGAGAGAGAATGCAAGCTGAAAGAAAGAAGAATAGACAGGAAAAACAAGAAAGAAGAGAGAGAGAAGAAAAAGCAGCAGAAGAGGAAAGAGAAAGAATAAAAGAGGAAAGAGAAATCGCAAGACATGAAAAGGTAAATGGGAATTAATAAGAGCTAGATCCACATTACCTGTAACACTGTCTAACCCTAACCAAGGTAGTCAAGACCCTGTATTTGATGTAGTGAGAGTACAGAAGTTAATCCCTAAGTTCACTGAAGAAGCTCCAGATGAGTTTTTTTGATCACTTTGAGAAAGTGGCTTCAGGTATGGGGATGGCCAGAGGATAAATGGTCAGTTTTGCTACAAAGTGTCTTGATTGGTAAAGGGAGAAGTGCTTATCTAGCCTTAACAGCTGATCAGTGTAAAGACTACAAGGTACTTAAACACAGTGTGCTACAAGTTTACCAGATGACCCCAGAGTACTACAATGAGAGATTCAGAAATTTAAGAAAATGATGAGAAGGGAACCTTCTTAGATTATGCTTACAAAGTGAGAAGGTGTTTCAAACGTTGGGTAGAAGCTGCTAAAGTTAAAACTTTGATGAGTTAGAAGAGTTACTTGTTCTTGAACAGTATCTTAAGGGAATTCCTGAACATATAAGAGCCTATTTAAGAGAGAGAGAAGTGAAGAAACTTGACAAAGCCTCTACACTTAGTGAAGATTACAATATAATCAGTAGCAAACGTAATTACAATGTCAAGTACCAGAGTCAACAACGCCCAGGTTTTAAGTCTTATCCAAATAACAGGAACAAATTTAATGGGAAAACCTCAAGTGATACTACTAAGAGTACACAAGGTAATACAGCTCAGCAAATTAATGTGAAATCCTCATCCAGTTTTTCAAGAACAGTTACAGAAACTAATGTTGTCTGTTTCAAGTGTGGAAGAGTAGGACACTACAGTCAAGAGTGTTACCGGAATCAAACAGCAGTCAAAACCAGTTAGTCAAGTTGTGAAACAAACTACGAAGAGCAGTGTGGGGGGAAAGAATCAGACTCCAGAGAAGAATGAAACTAAACAAGCTGAATGTTTAGCAACCAGTGGAAATGTTACCTAAAGCAGTGAGTGGTTAAGCAGTGTGGAGGCTTTTAAGCCATATATCTATGAGGGTATGCTGTCAACTCAAGAAGGAAGTATGCAGGTACCAGTCAAGATATTACGTGATACAGGGAGTAACATAGTGTGGTAGTACGTGGTTCTCACCCTCAGTTGGAGAAGGGTATAGGAGGAGAGGAAGTAACTCCTATATGCCGCTTACACCTGTCATGTGAATTGGTGACAGGGAATGTTGATTTTGCTGTGAAAGGACTCACTAGCTGTGGAAGGTATACCATGTTCTGTTGGGGAATGAAGTTGGTGGTGTGGCCATTTATTCCTTGTCTGTAGTGACAGACAAACCATTGAGGATTAGTCCTACAGAAGAGTTGGAGAAGAATAACCCCCACCTGTTTCCTAGTTGTGTAACTACCAGAAGTATGAAGAGGGACTACGACTGTAAGTGAAGAAACTGAGGATTTACACACCCAAGAAGGATCAAGTGAAGGATCTTTGGTGCTTAGAAGAATTATTCCAGGGAAGTGAAGTTTCCCATAGTGCTGACCAGGAAGAGATTTCCCAAGAAGATGAGAAGACGACGACGAAGAAGAAGAACCTGATGTTCCTGAAGAGACTCCGAGTAGTCAAAGTGTTGCTGAAGACAGTAGTGAAAACTACAGTAGCTGAGTTAGCAGATATTGAGAATTCAAACC
This sequence comes from Macrobrachium nipponense, assembly GCF_015104395.2. NCBI lineage: Eukaryota > Metazoa > Arthropoda > Malacostraca > Decapoda > Palaemonidae > Macrobrachium > Macrobrachium nipponense. The sequence goes on along the minus strand of NC_087202.1, from coordinate 144,734,591 downwards.
TTTGAAGTTGGTCAAGTGACAAGAGAGAAGCTGATGACTGCAGAAGAAGGATGCATCGTTAACTGATTTGTTCTTCAGAGTCGTTGATCGAGAAGAGATGCAACAAAACTCCTACCTGTTACTATCTGAAGGAAGGTTTGCTGATGAGGAAGTATAGACCTACAGATATACCAGGAGATGCGTATGGGCGAATATCATCAAATTTTGATTCCATATTCATTGAGGAAAGCAAGTGGTTGCAGTAGCTCATGAGTCTGGACATATGGGAATCAGGAAGACTGAGAAGATCATGAAATATTTTTTCTGGCCTGGACTTCACAGAGATGTTAGCAGGTTTTGTCGTGAGTGTCATACCTGCCAGATAGCTGGAAAACCGAATGAAACCATCAAGAAAGCCCCCCTACAACCTATAGAAGTTAGAGGAGAACCTTTAGCAAAGTGATTATTGATATGGTTGGACCATTGCCGAAGACAAAGAAAGGAAATGAGTATTTGTTGACATTAATGTGTCCTGTGACAAGTATCCAGAAGCAATCCCTGTTAGAAACATATCTGCCAAGATAGTTGCTGAAAAACTTGTGGAGTTTTTCTCAAAGTTTGGAATACCAGAAATAGTACAAAGTGACAGAGGAACAAACTTTACTTCAAAGTTGTTCCAGGATGTGATGAATTTGTTAGGAGTGAAACACAACAGTTATCCACTGCCTATCATCCAGAAACTCAAGGTGCCTTGGAAAGGTTCCACCAGACATTGAAAAGTATGCTGACAAAGTATTGTTCTGAGTCAGGAAGAGAATGGGATGTTGGTTTACCATTAATGTTGTTTGAAGTTAGGAATGCTTATCAGAAAGTATGGGATGTTCACCTAATGATGATTTTTGATTTTTTGGAAGAGAAGTTAGAGGGACCGTTGAAGATTCTTGCAGAAAATTGGGAAGAAAATCAAGAGAGGCCAAGCAGAGTATGTGAAGAACTTAGGAAAAGGTTGTTGAAAGAGATTAGAAAATTTCTCTTTAGAAAACTTGAAAATGAGTCAAGAGAAAATGAAAAGGAGATTTGATGCTAAGACTAAGCTAAGAAGTTTAGTGTTGGTCAACAAGTGTTAGTGTTCTTACCTGTCAAGAGATTTCCCCTCACTAATAAATTTCAAGGTCCTTACAAGATAATTCAGAAGTTAAGTGATAGAACTTATGTGATTGAAACACCAGAAACAAAGAAGAGAGACAAGGAAGATACATGTGAACCTCTTGAAACCTTATTTCTCAGAAACAAACTAAAACTGAAACTGTGTAGTAACCCAGACAACTTTATCTACAGAAGACGATGATGGCTACGAATTGGGAGCTGCAAGCAAGATGAATAATTCTTCAATTTTGGAAAATTTGGAGGATAAACTGAAACATCTGAGTGTTGAACAAGGTGAAGACTTAAGTGACGTAATTAGAAGTTTCCAGAAAGTTTTTTCAGATGTGCCTAGACGTACTGATCTGACCAAGCATGAAATCAAGATTCAAGAAGATGGAAAACCTTTCAAGCAAAGAGCCTATCGCTTATCACCGTATCATCGAGATGTTTGAAGAAAGAAGTTGAGTATTTTGCTGCAACATGGATTAGCAGAACCCAGTTCAAGTCACTTTAGTTCTCCATGTGTGTTAGTGAAGAAACCAGATGGTTCATTTAGGATGTGTACTGATTATAGGAAGCTGAATTCTATCAGTGTGGCTGATAATTATCCTTTGCCTCTTATAGATCAGTTACTGATAATATTGGGCAGGCCAAGTTTGTTTCCAAGATAGACTGTTTGAAAGGATCTTATCAAATTCCCTTAGATGAGAATGCGAAGCTGCTGTCAGCTTTATTACTTTTCCTTTTGGACTATATCAGTATACTGTTCTGCCGTTTGGTCTGATGAATGCACCCGCAACATTTCAACGAGTGATGGATCAACTGTTAGGATCAATAGAAGGAGTAGGTGTATACCTAGATGACATCGTGATTTACTCTACAACGTGGGAAGAACATCTGAAGATTCTGAAGAAAGTTTTCAAGAAACTACAGGAAGCAGGATTAACAGTCAACTTAGAGAAGAGTGAGTTTGGAAAGGCAACTGTACAGTATCTTGGGTTTGAAGTTGGGGAAAGGCCTTCTTGCTCCAGTAAATGCTAATGTAGAAGGTATCCGTAAGGCTACCCCACCTACTACCAGGAAACAGCTACAGAGATTTTTAGGCATGGCTGGTTTCTATCGTCGTTTTTGCCCAAATTTCTCAGCCGCAGTAGCTCCCTTGACAGACTTGACTAGTCCCAAAGCTAAGCTTTAGTTATTTGGACTCCAGAGTGTCAAGAATCCTTTGAGAAGGTAAAAGCCATTTTAACTTCAAGACCAGTACTTCAAGCTCCAGACTTCGACAAGAAATTTGTGATACAAGTTGATGCGTCAGACTGTGGTGTTGGAGCTGTTCTACTTCAAGAAGATGAAAATAATATCTACCATCCTGTATGCTTCATGTCTACAAAATTGAAAAACCATCAGAAAGTATATTCGACAATTGAGAAGGAAACTTTAGCCTTAATCACCGCATTGAAAAAATTTGAAGTGTATGTGAATAGACTAGAATGAAGAAATATTAGTGTTTTTCTGATCACAATCCACTGTCATTTATCCAGAAAATGAAAAAACCATAATCAAAGACTGACCAGGTGGTCTTTGTGCCTGCAACAGTATAAACTTAAGGAGTGCAGCACATTAGTGGCAGAAAAACAATGTAGTTGCTGATTATTTATCTCGTTGCGAATCGTTGGATTCAACACCGTGATAAAAAATCTCTGGGGGAGGTATATTATATATTGCTACTTTCAAATAAAAATGCATGTTTTCCCCTCTTTGAAATGTCTTGTAGATTGTGTAACATTTTTTCAGATTCCTAGATAACTTAGAATAGGATGTTTTAAAATGTGTGTTCAGATTTCGCATTTACATCTTGTAAAAGAATATATATATAACGTAAAGAGAGAGATCCTTGTCTTTTCAAAGCTGCAAATGTTTAACTTTTATGTCAGCACTTTGAAATTAGAGTCTGCGAGATCCGTTTGTGTGTCCCTGCTCTGTCAGCGCGTTGATAATGAGCTCGACTCTTTTACGTGGTCATCAAAAACATGTCAATCTTAATTATCGTTTACCCTCCGTTTCAATCGGGTACGTACGTTGAGCAGTCTTGTCTTGTACGCGTATATCTTTGTCAAGTCCCACGTGGATGTTGCACCATTGTGTGTAAGATTGCGTCAGATTCAGAACTTTCGAGAAGCTTTTCGTGCCTAGAACGTTTTGAGACATCTGGTCTGTCATTTCCATAAAGGAAGAGATATTCATTCGATCTTAAGACCTCGAGGCAGTTAGATCTCCCTCTCTCTCTCTCGCTCTCTCTCTCTCTCACTCGACATCGAGATTAAATTAACGTAACGTAAATTTGGCGGGTCACTCATATTGTGAGAATTGTATATTTGATATTTCTTAGAATTTATTTAGTTTATTTAATTTCTTTTGTGGAATCTGAACAAACATTTCGTAACGGCGCCTTGTTTTTTTTTTTGGTGAAAGTGTAATTTACAAGAGAGAAAAGAAGTTGGTATACCAAAAAAGGTAAAGTGTGTTATATTTTTATTAGTTGCAACTAATAATTGTTAGGAACAGTGAATAACTAATAATGGATAGGGAGTGTGTTTAATTAATAATTGATAGGAACTGTTGTCTGTTTACGAAGGTTTGGTAAAAACTGTTGGTTAGTGTTTTGAATGAAAAAGATTTACACTTTTACACATTGCTGATATTTTTTGTGTTTGTGTCTGTTCCATTGTTTGTGCATTTAGTCATTTGCTTATTGAAGTGTGTCTTTTTGTTTTAATATTTTTCATTTGCATTCACCATTAATTGGCTTAGTTATTTTCATTGCTTTATCATTGCACATTTAATTAAATTTAAACACTTGTGAACTTATTGCATTTACTTAGAATTCTTTTTCAAGTTTTATTGTTGTTTAGCACTTGTGAATTAAATTTCAAATTTTCAATTATTGCCTAACACTTTTTGAATTTGATTGAATTAATTTCTTGAATTTTGTGATAAATTAATTTTTTTGATTTAATTTTACTTAATTTTGATTCAAGAATTAATTAAACTTTACTTTGTTTTCAAGTAACAGTAATTTCCCTGATATTGTGAATTTCATTCTTAAAAATTTTGAATTTAATAATAAATTTTTGTATTTAAAATTTTTATAAGTGTTTTCTTTATCTTACACCAGTATAAATATATATAATTATGACTATATTTATGATAGGTAGAGACATAGAGTGGTAATTGATTTGCTTTCCTTCAATTTGAATAATTGAAGTGACTTTAGAACCAGGAAAGTAACTTAGACTTGTCTGAAATTCATGGGAAATAACTTATAGTTTTAAAGTTTAAAGTTGTTTATGGAGTGATTGCCCTTTGATTAACTTTTTTAATTGCTTATTTAAGAATTACCTTACACCTGTTTTTGTGATGAACTTAGTCCTGATTATTCTGCAATCTATGGTAAGTTGTTTAAAGGGATCACTGTTTGCCTTTAGAAGGTATTCAGGCTCGTTTAAACGTGGTTATTTAGGGGGTTTGGGTTGTTTTTGGTTTCAGGTTTTGTCTGGCATTTTTGTGAGGTAATAATTGATTTGAATAAATGGGTAACCAGAAAAATTGGCACGTCTTGGCAATTTCGTAAACCAATATTATATTATACCAATAATTATATAAATGCTTAGTTTCTGGGTCTCCTGACCTGTTCATTTGGTCTGTGGTTCCCGCTTAAGTATAAGTTCGACCGATTCATAAAGGAAGGACCTATACGAAAAGGCACCGAGTTATTCCAAACTGCAACGGAAACCATTAATTGGAACTTAACCGCTACCACTAAAGGAGCCGAAATCAACAGTCCTTTGGTTGATGGCAAAACCAAGTCTGATATAATTACTTTACTGTTAAAACTGTCACTTTTCAACCCCCTTTCGCTTTGAAGCAGTTGGTGTTTGGATTTGGAACTATAGCAACCTGAATTTTACATTTCTTTTCGGGTCTTCTCATACGTTCGCTTAAAAAGTATCCATATATTTTGGTTTTAAGAACTAAGTAGTTGCCGAAATATATTTATACTCTAAACTCAATTAAATCTTAGATTTAATAATGTGACTTTTTCCTTTGTTTTAGAATATTGTAGAAAATGTTCAAGTTAGTTACAGTGGTTTCCTAATTTAGTTTTGTAATAACAGTTTTTGAAATACAACCCAACCCATGGCAAAACAAGTAATCTAGGTTTTGGGTTGTTTGCCTACTTCTGTTGGAGAGAGGAATAATTCGAAAAACAAAAACTATTTTTAATTTTCTTGTGTTTTTGGGAAAAAAAAGGTGTTTTATGTTGTGACAATCTCCCCCCCCCCCCCCCCACCCCCCCCCCTTCCTGTCCTTTTTTCTCCCCTTTTGTTTTTTTTTTTTTTTTTTTTTTCGTTTTTTGCCGTATAGTTTTTGCCAGGATTAATGAATGTAACGTGTCACGGAAAAGATGGCAGTCCAGATTTTTTTGTTTTTTTGCTTCTTAAAGGTCAAGCAAACGACTTTTCTGCTCAGGATTTGCATTGTATTCTTCCAGTATGCATATTGCTGGGTCTCAATCGTTAGTGAGCCAATTATCTGTTTGCTTGGGTTCTCGGGGAAAGGTTTGAGAGCCAAAGCCCCAGCTAATTCATCGTTCTTCCAGTGACTAATCCCATCGAAAAGATTCGTTTAACCTGAAAGCGTTAGCCATTTCCTATGCGTTTATTTCTTTCGTGTTTGTTTTATTTACTGTTGTACCAGAGATGAAATTGGTCAAATCTGTGATTTATTCCATTTTTGAAATAGGGGATTAACACCGAGGTGTCTTACACACATCTATAGGCTCGGTCTTTTTCTCTGTTTCACGTTTTCGTTTTTTGTTTGGGTGGTTGTGTTTTGTTTTACTCCCGTTTGCCCCTAACGTGGTTGATTAATTTTCTAATTGAGAAAAATTGATTTTTTAAAGGTGAAAAAGCAACCCAGTGGCTTTTTATTTTCGAGCAAGAAAAAGAAGAAGACATTTTCGAAGTGGAAATTTCCCAGCTTTATAGTACATTGAAATGAAATGTGAACCTTATCGGCCTCTTTCATGGCGGAAAACAGGGGTAGGGTCCCAGAGCCGTTAACGGACGGTGACCGGCTCTGCCCACGTCAAATGTTTCCCAACTCATGTTTTATGGTATATTTGGAAGGCTGAAGGCTCAACACATCGTTTAAGTTTATACTTCACAAAATAATTTTATTTTGGTTGCTGATCACTTTTTGCCAATTTATTAAAAGCCCTCGTAAATTTTTCTAGCATTTAACAAACAATTTTTAAAACCAACAAGTTTATTTTTAAACGGGTGGCAAAAAAATAAAAATCTACAGCGGCTGCCCAGTTTTTCGTCTCTCAAAAAAAGGTTGTTAAGCTGACCTCAGGGTGCAATAAAGATGTGCAAAGAACAGCCGGTGCCTCATGAAGGTCTGTCGCCTACAAAAACAAACATGGGAAGGAAGTCCCTCGTTTTTCTCGCTTTTAATCTTCATCCCACAGGACTCGGAGAAATGAAAAGAAACCGTTTCATAGGGTCGTTAACGCGTGCCTTTTCTAAAGAAAAGGGCAAACCATGCAAATGGTATCTTTTATATATGCTAACGATTTAAAAAAACTGGATACAAAAACAAAAAGAAAAAACAAGTTGAAAAAATTCCGCGCGAAATGGCAAAGCTGGAACTTATAAGTCTGTTAAAAAAAGAAAGAATATAAGGAATAGAAAAACTGTTATGAATCCTCTTACTGGAAAGAAAAGACGGAGGATCATTGATTAACGTAAAATCGAATAAGGATAATAAATTAAAATCCTACCCGCATTAATCCATATTTTAATGTAACTGTTGTACATTTCATTTGCTTGCTGCCATCTCTTATCTGTCCAACATACACAATCCTTTTCTGCAATGTCAATAGCGCTCCTCTCTCTCTCTGCCTTCTCTCTCTCCTCTCATCATCCTCTTCTCTCCTTCTCTCCTCTCTCTCTCTCTAAAATTATAATACACACAAGTAAATTAAGACAAACTATCAACGTAAATTAAAAAGTTTGGGGTGGAAGGTCCAGTAGCTTGTGATAATCACAAAGCAAAGGCCCAAAAAGCTATTATCCTTTTGAATAACAGAAGACCCGGCGAAAATGGGAAAACATTTTCAAAGGATTGTGTCGTTGGCAATAGGTGGAACACCCAGAGGTATTACTGCTTCCCAGGGAGACATTAACTAACTCCAAGGAGGTTAAAACCTTCTTGACATACCATCTGGAATTAAAAGGGGTAAATTTGGAAGGGTAGGCCTTTAAAAAACTCGAGAGAAGTTACATTTTGGCAGGTATGGGGAAAAACAAAACGCCTAAAAATCCCCGCCGGTGGAGCCGATAGGGTTATTGAAAAGTGGGAGAGAAAGAGGAAAATCTCCACTAGCCTCCTGTTTGAAATTTGGAATCAACCCACCCCGCCCCCCGCCCCCCCATTTTTTCTTTAAAAGCTCCTTTAGAAGAAAGAAAAACTGCCCCTCCTCTCTCAAATTGGCATTCAGCGCTAACACTGATGAGGAACACCGTTTTTACGGGTACATGTTCCGGAACGACTTCGTTTTTACTTTACGTAGTGATAAACTTTACTATAAAACTGTAAACTTTTTATTCTACACTATGATAAATAGTAAAACAAATACTAATTTTTATTTTGTGTTAGCAGGCCTTGATTCCTCCAGCCTTCTTGCTGTAAGGCAACAAAGGAAGAAGAGGTCTCCAAAAATCAAAGGGGACTAATCAAATTAACTATGTTGAAGGGAGAGATATTCAAACATACGTTTACTTCCTTTCCCCAGGTTGTTTTACTTGGAAAACTCACCTTGGATAGGTAGAGAGAGGATGGGGGGTGGGGGGGGGGGGGGGGGGGGGGCGGGATGGAGGAATGGAGAGAGAAAGAGGAGGAAAAGAGATTCTAAAATGAACCTGAGTAGGTAATCTTAAAATAAAAACAACAGAAAAGAAATTGTGTACAAAATCCATAAATGAATAAGAGGTGACATAAAAGAAAATTGGCAATTACGGCGTGCGTTCTAGAATGAAACTGTCTTAGTGAAGGTCCAAAACGAATTAAATTATATGAAATCAATGGTTGTTGCCAACCGTTGATGAATTTGAATTCCTTATTTCTAGGGATCATGATATATATATAATATATAATATATATATATATATATTATATATATATATAAATATTATATATATAATACCATAAGACTAGACACTCACACACTCACAACAAACACCCCCACACACAACACCATTAAAGATATTATTAGAATATATGAGATATATATATATTATATATAGTATATGTATAGTAATATTATATATTATATATATATACATTATTAGTATATATTATTATATAATATTATATATATAATAATATTTTATATATATATTATATTAGTCTATTATATATAAGGTTGGTTTTGAGGTCCAGGCCTTCCTCGAAAGAAAGGGAATGCTGGCTTTCGCTCGTCTCTTGGGAAAGACGGGAAGGTTATGAGAATCGGTAAATCTGGGATGTATATTGAAAATTAGTTTTACCTACTGGATTATCAGTATTAATGCTAAATTATTATGAATCGGGTATGGTCAAATTGCACCTTAAATAGAATAAAAATAAATTAAATAAACCTAGCAATGCTAGAGAGCTGCGAATTTAGGAATGTTGTTTGATGACTTGGAGGGTGGTATGATCAGCGTACCAATTTACAACCCTTCTAGCCGACCAGTCAGTTCTTAAGATTTTGAGGGTAGAGAGAAATAATGCGGGACGGACAGACAAAGGTCATCCTCAATAGTTTTTCTTTTGCAGAAAAAAACTAAAGAGTTATTTACAGTCGGTAGGCTCAAATATTACTTCAATCATTTTTTATGGGACAAAAGAACAAAATGAAAAATTATATAATATATGATATAACTCTATATACATATTAATATATATATATATATATATATATATTATATAATAATTAATTAATGAAATCGTACAGGCTATACCCTCACATACATAAACCGTAAACGTTAAGCAATGTTCTGGTTATTAAAAGTTTACCTTTTTCATTTGTTTATCGTTATTGGTTAGAACGAAGAGGAAAAGAATTTCATTTCCTCCAGAATCCTAAAATCACGGAATTTTTTTTATTCTCTTATCAGATTAAACTTGTAAAAGGCTTACGACTTTTTTTAAATGAGCTTTATATATGATATATATCATATATATATTCATTATAATTATATGGGTATTCTAGTATATATCTTCTATATATTTGGTGATAGGTAATCTATATAGTTATATATTATATTATGATATATTATATATATATATATATTATTTCTCTATTATATATATATATCTAATAGTATATATATCTGTATATTATGTTATAATATATAAAAGCTCATTAAAAAGGTCGTAAGCTTTTACAATAGTTAATCTGATAAGAAAAAGAAAAAATTAAAAAACTCTCGTGATTTTAGATCTGGAAGATGAAATTCTTTTGCCCTCTTCGTTGTACAATACGAAATGAAAAAAGGAACTGTTTTAATAACCAGGCATGCTTACGTTTAGCGTTTATGTATGGGGGTGGTCTGCCGCTTGCGAATTTCATTAACTTGTAGTTATATATATAGTCCTATATTATATATATAATATATAGATTTATAATATGATCTATATCATATATATATATTAATATATTATGTTTCTTTTGTGCTCCATAAAAATATTGAAGTAATATTTGCCTCCGCGACTGTAAATAACCTCTTTAGTTTTCTGCAAAGGAAAAAACTATTGAGATGACTTTGTCTGTCCGTCCGCATTATTTCTCTCTACCCTCAAATCTTAAGAACTACTGTGGCTAGAGGGTTGTAATTGGTACGCTGATCATCCACCCTCCAGTCATCAAACATACCAAATTGCAGCTCTCTAGCCTGCTAGTTTATTTAATTTATTTTATTCTATTTAAGGTGCAATTTGACCATACCCGATTCAGGTAATATTAGCATTAATACTGATAATCAGTAGTAAAACTAATTTTAATATACATCCAGATTTACCGATTCTCATAACCTTCCGTCTTCCAAGAGACGACGAAAGCATTCCCTTTCTTTGGAGGCTGGACCTCACAACCTTTATCATTCCTGAGACTTTACCTCCCATTTCTCTCAAGATCATATAGACTGTACTAAATATTCTAAATATTATGAGAAAGACTTTCATATTCACGAGAGACTCATCAGATAATCTTTTCATTACCTGAGACAAAGTTTATTTCTT
>NC_087202.1:144715756-144723618 GCF_015104395.2 Macrobrachium nipponense | reverse complement strand
GGCTTTGTCAAGTTTCTTCACTTCTCTCTCTTAAATAGGCTCTATATGTTCAGGAATTCCCTTAAGATACTGTTCAAGAACAAGTAACTCTTCTAACTCATCAAAGTTTTAACTTTAGCAGCTTCTACCCAACGTTTGAAACACCTTCTCACTTTGTAAGCATAATCTAAGAGGTTCCCTTCTCATCTTTTCTTAAATTTCTGAATCTCTTCATTGTAGTACTCTGGGGTCATCTGTAAACTTGTAGCACACTGTGTTTAAGTACCTTGTAGTCTTTACACTGATCAGCTGTTAAGGCTAGATAAGCACTTCTCCCTTTACCAATCAAGACACTTTGTAGCAAAACTGACCATTATCCTCTGGCCATCCCATACCTGAAGCCACTTCTCAAAAGTGATCAAAAAAACTCATTCTGGAGCTTCTTCAGTAAACTTAGGGATTAACTTCTGTACTCTCACTACATCAAATACAGGGTCTTGATTACCTTGGTTAGGGTTAGACGGTGTTACAGGTAATGTGGATCTAGCTCTTATTAATTCCATTACCTTTCATGTCTTGCGATTTCTCTTTCCTCTTTTATTCTTTCTCTTTCCTCTTCTGCTGCTTTTTTTTTTCTTCTTCTCTTTCTCTTCTTTCTTGTTTCCCTGTCTATTCTTTCTCTTTCAGCTTGCATTCTCTCTCTTTCAGCTTGCATTCTCTCTCTTTCAGCAAGCATTTTTAGCTTAATCAAATTCTCTTCTGCTTCAATGCGTCTAAGCTCTAATCTGCATCACATTTTCTCTCTTTCTGCTTGCTTATTTATGAGATCAGCACGTGCTACATTCTACAACTCTTGAGCCAATTCTAACTCATCTTCATCAGTTATTCTACCAGAGTTTATCAATGATTCCATAGCAATACATCTTATTTGTGCCTTTACCATACTAGTAGACACATAACCACCACATGCCTCTGCTAAAGCGCACTGTGCTCTAGACAGAGGTGGTTTCAGACAGAACTTGGACGGAAGGAGCTGCTAAAAATTCCTGAACATTGAACTGAGCCATTTTCCTCTAAGTTATCAATTTACAATTCAATACAATAAATCATCAACAACAAAACTATATGGTCACTCTCCTAACAAAATATATTATAACCACACACCAGTATATTCTAGAGTGATAATGAAATCTGCTTTCCCGGGTCTCTGGGCACCATTAAACAATGTTACGAAGTGCCAAGTATCTCGGTTACCATTTATCAATTATTACCTCACAAAAGCCAGACACCTGAACCCTCATAACACGTTTAAACGACTGAATACTCTAAAGGCAACAGTGATCCCTTAACACTTACCAGTATTGCAGGAATATCAGCTAAGTTCATCAAAACAGGTGTGAGGTAATCTTGTAAGTAATTAAATTAATCACAAAGGGCATCACTCCATCAACAACTTTGTTTAAAACTCTAAGTATTTCCCTGATTTCAGAAGTCTAAGTACTTTCCTGGTTCTAAGATCACTTCAATTAAATTGAAGGAAAAGCAAATCAATTACCACTCTATGTCTCTACCTATCATAAATATAGTCATAATTATATATATTTATACTGTGTAAGATAAAGAAAACACTTATAAAAATTTTAAATACAAAAATTTATTATTAAATTCAAAATTTATAAGTGAAATTCACAATATCATGGGAAAATTACTGTTACTTGAAAACAAAGTAAAGTTTTAATTAATTCTTGAATCAAATTAAGTAAAATTAAATCAAAATTAATTTAATCACAAAATTCAAGAAAATTAATTCAATCAAAATTCAAAAGTGTTAGGCAATAATTGAAAATGTTTGAAATTAATTCACAAGTGCTAAACAACAATAAAACTTGAAAAGAATTCTAAGTAAATGCAAATAAGTTCACAAGTGTTAAATTTAATTAAATGTGCAATGATAAAGCAATGAAAATAACTAAGCCAATTAAATGAATGCAAATGCAAATGAAAATATAAAACAAAAAGACACACTTCAATAAGAAAATGAATAAATGCACAAACAATGGAACAGACACAAACACAAAAAATATCAGCAATGTGTAAAAAGTGTAAATCTTTTTCATTCAAAACACTAACCAACAGTTTTTACCAAACCTTCGTAACAGACACACCTATCAATTATTAATTAAACACACTCCCTATCCATTATTAGTTATTCACTGTTCCTAACAATTATTAGTTGCAACTAATAAAAATATAACACACTTTACCTTTTTTGGTATACCAACTTCTTTTCTTCTCTTGTAAATACACTTTCACAAAAAAAAACAAGGCGCCGTTACGAAATGTTTGTTCAGATTCCACAAAAGAAATTAAATAAACTAAATAATTCTAAGAAATATCAAATATAACAATTCTCACAATATGAGTGACCAAATTTACGTTACGTTAATTTAATCTCGATGTCGAGTGAGAGAGAGAGAGAGCGCGAGAGAGAGAGAGGGAGATTTAACTGCCTCGAGGTCTTAAGATCGAATGAATATCTCTTCCTTTATGGAATGACAGACCAGATGTCTCAAAACGTTCTAGGCACGAAAGCTTCTCGAAAGTTCTGAAATCTGACGCAATCTTACACACACAATGTGCAACATCCACGTGGGACTTGACAAAGATATACGCGTACAAGGACAAGACTGCTCAAACAGATACGTACCCGATTGAAACGGAGGGTAAACGATAATTAAGATTGACATGTTTTTGATGACCACGTAAAAAGAGTCGAGCTCATTATCAAACGCGCTGACAGAGCAGGGACGCAAACGGATCTCGCAGACTCTAATTTCAAAGTGCTGACATAAAAGTTAAACATTTGCAGCTTTGAAAAGACAAGGATCTCTCTCTTTACGTTATATTATATATATTCTTTACAAGATGTAAATGCGAAATCTGAACACACATTTTAAAACATCCTATTATAAGTTATCTAGGAATCTGAAAAAATGTTACACAATCTACAAGACATTTCAAAGAGGGACATGCATTTTGAAAGTAGCAATATATAATAATATATATATATATATATATATATATATATATATATATATATATATATATATATATATATATATATATATATATATATATAGTCTGATTATACATGCAATTAATTAGAGAGCACGTCAAAGTAATCCACATAAGGGAAACTTTAAGCTGCAGAACACCATCACATATAGTGAGGTGGAAATGTTTCTTTAAGCTTTAAACGGTTGAAGTCGACACTTCTCTGATCAGTGGTTTTTTATTTTGTTCTTTGAAATTGGCTGGTGGGCATCTTTTTTTTATTTTTTTTATTTCAGGCATGTTCAAATACCCTTCACTTCAGGGCTTGTCGAATTTCTACACAAATATTTTTCGCAAATATTTTCACGCGAAATTTTTAGCTCTTCTGTTTCATACTTCAAAGTGAACCTAAAATAGAAGCGGTATCCAAATGACGGAGATACTCATTTATCCTCTTTTCCTGGCGAGCATAAAAACATACCCTTAATTGAACAGCAAAGCTGAGTCACTGTCACTAATAATAAAGAACGAAGAAGAAAAAAAAACAATCATAAACTCTCCTAAATGATATGTTTTCTATATTCTTGGAGTCGCGAGTCGATTCCTTTGACCGAATATGCTTTGTAGCCGAAACCATTTTTTCTTTAACGATATATTTGGTCCACTTTGGTGAAAAAATTCAAATTAGATTTGTTTGGAGGGGAGTAGTATATATGAAAGGTAAAGATAATCCTTGTGCAATATATCCTCAGTTCTTTTTGTGCAGCATGAATATGTACCTCCTTGATAATCGTGGCAATAGAGCTACTTGCAATCTGTTTATGAAGACTAAATGATAAATTCTTATAAATTCCTGACATAAAAATAGTAATGCCTATCCAAGTATCAGTTACCAAAACTTTTGCTTTAGTTTTATATCCAGACAAATCCTGCCTTTCAAGGACTCAACATGAAGGAAGGACTTTGTTTTACGCTGGTCAGGAATGTACTTAAGTGCAAATGGGTTCTTTAAAGAAACTGATCAGATTATAGGATACTGCAGGTTCTTGGGTTATTGGAGCAAAGCTGTCCTTATTTCTTCGGTTTGCAATGAGGTGCGATCGAATTAAGATTTTATCTAATATTCTACGGAGTTTTTTTCTGACATCACAATACAATCATGCACAAAATCTCGCAGCATTTTACTGATTAACAGATTTGTATTTAAAGTTTCGTATTCAGTTTTCATTGTAAGTTTTATAGACTTGTGAGGCTTACAACGATTTTTTAAAGCATGAATGCAATCAATTGTGCAAAGTTGTGGTTTCCAGCGCCAACGACCACTGGTGTTGGGAAGCCAATTTATACATAAAAGCAATTAACCCCTCGTATATTATTAGGCTTCGACTACACAGTCTGGTGGTTTTAATAAAGTTTTGTCATTTTTAGCTGTAAAACTAAAATCTAAAAAAAAAAAAAAATGTAAATCATTGATCTAAAACTTATCATATTAAAAAGGTTCCCGTGCATGTTTCTTTTCATCTTATTTTCCTTTCATCCTGACTGTCTTAAGTTTACACTGCATTAGACAGTGGAAATCAGTGCTGATGAGTCCCGAGAACATTTCCGGCAGGCTTTTTTTCCAACGAAGAGATTCACCGACCTGTTTGAAATCCCTCGTCCCATTTGAGTCTCCTCCTTTTAGAGGCGTTTTTCTCCTGTTATCGAAATATAAAATTCAATAAGTCTGTGGACTCAATTGTTAAAGCGCGAGATATTGTAAATGAATAGCTGAAGTTTATTTCTATTTATTAAATCTCATTGAAGTTTTATTCGTGTTTATAATATATATATATATATATATATATATATATATATATATATATATATATATAATATATATATAATATATATATATATATACTATATATATATATATATATATGTATATATATATATATATATATATATATATCTATAATATATATATGTATATATGTATATATATATATATAGATATATATATATATTATATATATATATATATCTATATTACTTATACAAAATACTGATTTTTGTTTTAATTTATTGCTCTCTACGCTACCATTTATAGAACACATATTACATAATAATCTCAGATAATGAACTAAAAATTTTACCAGATAGTTTACTTGCTTGAATATTAAGGGTGAATTTTTTCATTCGATGTTTATTGTGATAACCCTTAGGCGTTCTGTGGGAATAGTCTGTACGATGAAATGAGGGCAAACATACCCTCGGCCATTTCCAAATAGCAAAAGAAACTGGGGACAGAGTTCAGCTGTTCTTTTCTGACTAAATTTTTTTTTCACTCGTATATTCTGCACTGTTTTTTTTTTTTACTCAATTTAATCTTTTTTTATTAATCAAACCAACTTTGATATTCAGATTAATAGAAAGATTTTGCTGAGCTTTGAAAAGTTTTTCCACTCTCAGAGCGTTTCTAACACAAAAGTCGACATAATTTATAACCGGTGTAACCATATATGGCATCCCCCTTCCCCCTCCCCCTCCCCAATCACCCCCAACTACCCAACTCCCCTCAGTCACCCCAGGAAGTATTGTCCAGTTCTACGTTCTTTAATTATAATAGGCTCCAGTGTTTCCTTCAGTCTCTGCCTGTTCTGTTCTGTGTGGCTATGTTGGAAGACAACATAACAATTTATCAATAAAACAGAGTAGGCCTAATGAGGAGAACAAAATGCTCTCCACACTCACCATCCTGTGCAGCTGCTGAAAGGCTCCTCGATGGGCCAACTGCCTCACTATTACCATTGCCATCATTAACGACTCTGTCGCCACCACTTTCACATCGTCATCATGCGCCGTGAACACAGTCAGGGCCATCAACCTTTTTATCATCACTATAAACTGGGCTCTTCATGGCACTAGGCCTAGTTGAGTGGTCACAGAAAAGAGCCAGTCAAAAACCACAATTATTACGAGACATCATTGTCGCATCACATCACAACAGAAAGAAGCATTTAAATAAGAGTAATGTTACGAACTTGTAATGGACGCCACTAATTGAGCTGAACAGTACTGACAAGCAGGACTCTATGGCTGCCCACAACACAGACGCACCGACGATGCAGCCAATCAGAAAACGTTCTGATCCCGCGCTCCGTTTTCATTGGTTGATTCCAACTCGCTCAACCCTGACGAGATGCACTATGTGGTTTTCACATTTTCAGTGCCGTGATATTTTTCATCTCATTCCTTTGGGGTGTTGTGCTGTCAGTGCATCTCCCGTGGTGGACTTTGGGCATTACTATGGGGTTTTTGCAACTCATAACTATAAGGATCGCTTTATATTGCTGCCCAGCCATCTAAACTCCCTCTTTTACGGTCTTGAGCGCTAATTCTTCAAATGTGCCCCATTGCCTGGCCCAAATTTCTTCTTAAAATCAATTAGCAGTCCCATGGTACATAGGAAGAGTGGAACATTATTTCCCCACCTCTCTCTCTCTCTCTCTCTCTCTCTCTCTCTCTCTCTCTCTCTCCTGCCATTATTCCGATAAAAAAAAATAAATTTTTTCCGAAAGCCTTGTTGGTGTAACACTGATAATAGCCACACTCAAAGAAAGAAAGAAATATTGAAATTTGTGCTCTCTTGTACATCTACTACTTCTTTTGGAAGTTTTCCTTTCAGATACTCTTCTCTCTTGGAATGTATTTAGGCTCCGTTGGATAAACAGTTCCTTGCATCAATACGTTGCCCTCCCCCCACCCCCCCCCCCCCCCTTTTCCTACCCAAATTACTCTGGTTGAACAAGTAGTCTTGAACAGAGCCAAAATAATGTCTAGCTCTGAATGATACTGAGGTAAGCAGTGTGGCTAAGCTATAGCTTTGCTCTACGAAAAAATATCTCTTTCGGTGGCCTTGATTATGACGCTGTATGGATAACTGTATTGTCCGCGCGTTGTTTATTTGTTTTTTGAAACATAAAGGAACTGACGAGAAGAAGAGATCAAATGAAAGACACAGAGCCCATTTCAAGAAATATTATGATAAACGTGAAGTGTCTGATTCCTTCATCGATTGTAATCCCGCTACATTAAATTCATTTAAAAATGTAGATACTTAGATATCAAATTTATCATCGCTCGTGCTCGGGGAAATTATATAACATGGGAGCATTTCACGAACCTCTTTCATCTGACCCAGAACAGGTAATCACAAACTTGTCACATCTATTTTCTGCTAGGGAAGAATATTTTATTTTAAACCTAATGGGTTACCCTTTAGTCGATAGATTTATTATTATCATTATTATTATTATTTTATTATTGCTGAAATAACAGTCAATCTATGAATAACCTTCCCAGAACAGAATTGCCACAGTGAAATGGGAAATGAGATGATTTGAATTTGAGATAAAACCTAAAATGAATATAGGAATCATCAAATGTTACCGCCCTCCCACCACCCCACCAAAAAAAAAAAAAAAAAAAAGTGGTTTTGTGAGGGAAAAAAAAAAAAAAAAAAAAAAAAAAAAAAAAAATAGCTCAAAGACTCCCTTCACATCACCATTCACGACGCTGCCTAGAGGACTTTCCCAAAATTCCAACTGTGCAGGATTATGACACAGCAGCAGAACTACCAGATTTCAACGAGTGACCTTCGAAGATTTTCAGTGGATCCAAATTGCACCTGCTGTGTCAGTTATTGTGCTGTGTTTATTCTGAATACAGATGAACAGTTACAGGCAGTAGCCAATATATACATAACATTTAATCAACCGGCGGACTGCGGATGGAATCCACCATGAAATGCAAACATTCTCCTACCATTATATACTGGAAATACC